>NW_019640889.1:0-94654 GCF_000599845.2 Trichogramma pretiosum | reverse complement strand
CTTCATGTCCTCAGAAAAAATATAGATCGAAAATGGACGTTTATACCGGAAGTGGGGGGTAGGAGGGGGGAGGGGGTCTAAAAATTTTTTTTTGGGACCTTTTTACCATGTACTATAACATACCAAAAGCGCGTCGAGATCGGTGACATACGTGCGCACGGTTTTGTAAAAAAGTATTATTTTTACCCATATATATATCGTACCTATACATACAGTGATATTTGCCGTTCGTATAAATAACGCGCGATATCGAGAAGTTTTGGAGCGCAAATTATATAGGCTCGAGCGATGGACCCGGTCCGCGGCAGACTTGACTGATGTGTCATATACCCACATTTTTCAAGCGTTGACAGTTTGTGGCGTGTGCCTATGTGTGGCCCATGCTCTAATATAACGGAGCGGGGAGATCTGCGAGAGAGAGAGAGAGAGAGAGAGAGAGAGTAAGGCTTATCACGCGCGTACAATTCCCGAACTAGAAGAAAGGTCCATGGCTTTGGGGACAGCAGCAGTAGTAAGCCGGTGACATTGAGATTTTAAGATGTGTAACTCACGCGCTCGCTCGTATGTGGCAGTATAATATACGGATACATGACTCAGGGTCGTCATCTGTCACTTTTGGATCGCATTTATATCCATTCCGGCATTTTTTTTCTTTTTCTTTCTTTTTTTTCTTTCGCTGATAAATACCAAAGGCAAGTCGATACGCCATTGTCGCGGCCAAGTCGTACTTCGTTGACAAGCTCATTGGCTGCGCATGTGACTATAATGCGACTTTGACATGCGACACAGAGACACACACGTATAGCTCTCTGCTACTTTTCACGCTCGTGCACGTGAATATTAAAGTTTGAGGCGCATGTATCATCGATGTAGGTCTTTGGATGAATTTGACGCCTTATATCGAAAGCAAGAAACATTATATACCCTCGCGTTCGACTTTGACTTTACCATCCTATATATTCATACTTCGCGATGATCTGCGTCAGCGCGCCTCGCTCGCGTGTATCGGTGCATAAAAACAAGTTATGACGCGCATTAGAATAAGTCAATAATCGGCAACGATCAAAATCAATAGCCCCCGATATATTTTTAATTCCCATTAAAAAGTATTCAAGGTTATATTCCCGCGATTGACTCTCGTTATTTACACACGCTCATACAGAGAGAGAGAGAAAGAGAGAGAGAGAGGCAACCTGTGTGTGGGCCGATCGAAACGCGAAAATAGGAGCGCGATTAAAAATAAATTTAGGAAAAGTGTTTGCGCCGTTTGCGCGAAATAACCGTTATGGCGTAATTGTAGTGCGCATCGAGAAAGAGATAATATTATAAGGGCCATTACCGTTGGAATATATAGGACTTTGAATTGAATACTCTGTAAAATGTTTGACAATTACGCCGAACAAATTCACCGCGGCTAATCGTATTTATTGCCAAATTAATGTACACGAGTAATCAAGGTCGAACTCGTTTTCTCTCTCGCGCTTTTCGTGAAAATTCGCCGCAATGAAATTCTGCACTCAGAAATCACGAGACCTCCGCTGATATAAAATCGTGTGCGAGTGTGTTGCGAATGCACATCTTAAAACGCAATAAACGTAAACAAAAGAGAGACTAATGCATGCGTACGTCGTTGCACATTGCAGCTGTCGCGCTCGAGTTAAAGGCAATATGCTCAGTTGTTTAAACATTTATAATAACAAGTGCACTCGTGAATCGTTCACATATACAAAACGGCAAGGAAAAACATTTTGTTTTTTCGCCAGCTCGCGGGAGATGTGGGAGAAGAGAGAGGATAATATGAAAATTGCCGAGGTTCGTCTTCTCAAGAAAGAATGAATAAGCAATAATATTCGTCGCTTTATACTGTATATGCTGTATGTAGAACACGACGATGTAGACGTAGACGACAACGACGATGATTAAAGTCCTCCATTAGTAATGACTTCTTAATTAATGACAATTGTTGTTTCATTGTCGGGTGCAGTGCTCTTTCTCTCTCTCGGTCTCTCTCGTCTCGCAGCTCGCATAATAATCATTCTGGCTCATGACTGGGCCGTATATACGGTATGTATATAGCTGTACACAACGCACTCCACGCGATCTATGTGCAGGCAAACTCGACACAATTGTACTATTTTTAAAACTTTCGACTCATGCGCGCGAACTTTTGTTAAAGAGAGAGAGAGAGGGAAAATAAAAAGTATTTCCGCGGCTCTTGCTCTTTTTTTGCGGGAGGAGTAGCGCACACTAACATACATCAGCAGCACATACAATATACATAGACTCATCTATATACCGATCGGAATCAGTCAAACGAATCACGTTCGAGAAAGGCGACGTGGCGGCGTTGGTAGCTCGACGACGTCGACGTCGGGTAATATTTGTAAAGTCAAGTCTCGAGAGAGATAGAGAAGTGCGCGGGTAGGCGTATTTTGCAAATCAAATTTGGAAAATTTGCTTTCGAATCAAGTGGCCGCTTCTCGTTAGGCACGTGCAAGAGTCAGCCCCCCCCCCCTGCGCTCGCGCGTTCCAAATATAACGCTTGATCTGCTCTCGTCCATGTAATTTTCACTTCGAAATATAATAATACGTATACGCTGCATCGCTCGAAAGCTTTGAAAGCGACGATAAACGAAAAATTGCATACACTAATTATTTATCCTGCTACTGCACAGCTCGCGAGTGCGATAATGGAAAATATCGGCATCAGCGAAAATCGCTGTAATTGCCCCGTACTTACACGGCGGATGTTATGATATACCGAAATTTTTCCGCAACATCCGCAATACGTGTGCTCCTGCTGCTGCTGGACTGAACTTTAGCCTAGATTTTGACGCGTTACGTCGCGCTCGAGCCGGAGCAGCGATCAATCACCTTTCACCTGCATCCGTGCGATACTTGAGTATACATGCATACACACACACACACACCAATACAGCACACACATACACGATGCATCGTACAGGCCACAGCTGTGCACAAACGCCTATTTGTTATACGTGGGCAACGTCAGCTTCGCGTATAATCGCATTATAGCTCTACACACGCATACACATACACTCTCATATATTCTATATCGGCACGGAAGACGATTGACCTCTTATATGAGAGCTGCTTGATGGCTCATATATAGTGTACGAGTGCCTCGAATCGGACGATTCATTCGAAACACGTCCTGTCCAGGCGCGAGCTGCATTTGCCACCGCTGCATCGGCGTCGTCGCTGGCAGGAATGGCAATAGAAAACGAGTTCGAGAATGTTCGCCCCTTGCCATGTTACTGCTGCTGCTGCTGCTGTCGAGCGCCGCATGCACACACATTCCTCGATGATATGCGGCGACAACTCGGAGTGCTGCACAGCAAGAGAGGCAGAGTAGCCCCGCTCGCAAGCTTAATTGTATATCTATATGTGCGAGCGTGAAAGTCATAACGTCGAAGAAATCTTATGCGCAAAGAGGCAGCTCGTCGCTCGTATCATCGACTCGAGCATAATATCGAAAATTCAACGATTCATTTCATTTTATAACCCGCGTAAAATTAGGCGATTATACTTGCACGATTTACGAATCCCCCATTTCTATTGTATGCATACGCTTGGCGATTTAATAAACGCGTGCTCGTATAACGCGAGTTTTTCTTATATATCGGTCGTGCGCTACGATAAACCTATGTCAACTCGAATTTACATCGTTTTTTTTTCTTCATTTTTTAGCGTTTTTAACTGGAAGCTCGCGTCGGGCGCGCCAACGCTCGTTGCACCGGCTGATAATGATGCTGAGGTTTATATAGACAAAAAAATAAAGTAAAGAAGTGAAGAAGCGAGCGCGCGCGCGATTGTGTCAACGTGCAGTGTGCACGCAAGGCGATTTACGACACTGCACCGCCAACGCCGCGACGCAGATGTTTCCTCGTTGCGCGCGATCGCGTATATATATTCTCACGCCGGAGCTGCAGTATGCGCGAAAAAAGATGTAATTTTTCGAAGCCCTCTTTTATATAATTTATCGCCCCTTCTCCCGTCGTAAATTGGGTCACGTAATGCTGGAAAATCGAAATCCAATTTTGGAGAATTATCATTATATGCGTTATACCTGTGCGCGTTATTTCGGTTATTATAATACAAAGAGCGCAAAACGGGTTTACCGATTAATAATGTTTATCGTTTCGCGCGCGCACTTGTGAGCCGTGCAAGTTATGCTACATCTTTTGTAAACGTTAAACCGCGAGATAATTTTGTCATTCAGTTGTTAATGAATCGCGCGCGCGTGTATACATTTCGTAATATTCAAATTCACACACGTGTGATTCTCGCTCACACTAGTACATCTCTTTCCGAAAATCGAGGAACAAAAATTCCAAGCACGTCGATCGTAAAAGATTAAGCAAAAAAAAAACAAGAAGGATGCGAATTATCAAACTTCAGCCTTTCTCTCTCTCGCGATTGAAACTCGTTTGACAGCTGCGGCTTTTGCGTGCGTTGGTGCGCCTGAGAATACGGCAACAGCCACTCGCGCGATGTGCGCGCGGTCACGTAGGTACCTATTCATAATGTAGACGATCGCGTATTAGCAATAGCGCGCGAATCACTTTTTCCCCTCTTCGGCAGAAGCCGAATTAATTTTTCATCGGTGTCAATTAAAGTGCGATCGTAAATTTTACAGACAAACGCAAAGCAGTAAGCAAACGTTTGAGGCAATAATGCGGGATATCGCGCTAGAGTCGAGCGCATTTCTCTGAATCGGCGTCGCGAACAAGTGCACAGATGCATGATTCATTCCCGTTGAGACCTGTTGTGCAGTGCGTGTATAATATACATATATGCACGGTTCGTGTGCGTACGTGCATATAATATAATTGCACGATAATGACGATTCTTTCATGCATATCGATGTGTGTAGGTATTTTGCAACGCGATATCGTCGACTTGACGTCACCCGTTAATATTTGCCTAAAGCCGCAGAGATTAGAAATAATAATAAATACAAAGAATAAACATTTTAATTTTATTTATCGTGGCGCGCGCGCGCGCGACTGCAAATTATCTATGCATACATCCTACGCGATGGAGTTTAGTTGTTGGTGTTTGTACAAAGCATCAGCTAGACTCGGGCGAGAAAGAGCTTGTGCATTGCGGGGGCTTGTGTGCTGCTCTCTGAGTCAGTGACTCTGACTCTTTATATTGCGCTAAAAATGTTGATACATTCGGCAAACAATGCCTCGTATTTACTCTCGTGGTCGCGGAGAAAAGAAGCTTTATTACACGCATAGATGTAGTGCGGTACATTTACCGTACGCACGCAAGTAGCCCATCGAGCAGTCGCTAAAAACTAACGCGACGAGTGCTTTGCCCCACGCGTGAATATTATTGCGCCGCTACACTTTATATATTTTTCTTATTTCGCTTTAATTTATCCGAACGAATTGCGCATGCGAGACTTGTGCAGCAATTCATAAGACGAATTTCTCATTCTCGCGCGATAGCAACACGGCACTCGGGCTTGTTCATGCATAATTGAAATGAAACGAGCTTTCTAATTATGAAGCTATATTTTTATTGCTCGCACATTTATGTCATTTACTAAAATCTAGGCCGTACCAAAAAGTCATTCATAATAATCACAACAATCATGTCATGACTCGGTTGGTAGAAAAATTGATGAAAAAAAAAAAAAACAATTAAAACACTGAGCACGCACACCACAGCGAAAAAAGAGATTATCGAAAATTCGCGGTTATAAAAAAATTCGAGCTACCGATACATATGTACATGCAAAATCATCGAAGCTTCAAACTCGTTGATCGTATGACAAATTTTCCTCCCCGAGCAGCGATTGCGAATGTCCGCATCTGGTGACACGAGAGAATACATGACGCAGGTGCGCGCCGCTACACGTTTTTTTTTTATTTATATACGCACGCGAGCTTCGATTTAACTACGTGTAGTAACGAGCTCGTCGAAACTTATACGATGTGTAATTCGACTATATTTTTTTGAAAACCAAACATCGGTATGGAACAAAAACGATGCGATAGCCCTTTACAGCTACGAGAATAAACTACATTTAATATATCAGGTGGGTGGCAATTAGTTTCAGGGCTGAATTGGTCGAATTGATTGATCCGTTGTAGGCGTGATTTTATACACACTGCAAGGGTAATATTGGCTTTAAACGAAAATCCCGCAGTCGCTAAAAAGCGTGTGCGTGCCTACCACTGCTCGACTCAACAACTGCAACCTGTCTGTGCGTGTGTCAGTGTTATGTATTGCGCAGAAAAGAAACGTTTGTCTTCATTAGGACTCTATTTCGGCGACTGCGTGGCTGGCTCGCATGTATACACGTTGTAACACCGAATATATATAGATCGTCAGGGTTGTTAGCCTTGATCGTTGTACACATACGTACACATATAAGCGACTATTTGTCATGCTCCGTAGCCGCGGAAATCAACCCTCGTACGTTTCGGTTACGTAGCTCGTGCCAGTGACGTAACCAGTATACCACGAGCTAGCTCCAAAGCCAAGCTCGATTAATAAATATACTAGTAGGGAAAATGCTTATGGAACGATTTGTCTTTGCCCCGGCGTCGCGATCCCGTCCAATTTTCCTAACCGTTAAACGTATTATGCATGTACGTAATTTAGGGGGGAGGACCTTTGAACGAGGCAAATGTTGGCACATTGCCGAGCACCAAAAAAAAACTGCTTACGCGCGGAGTACAGAGTGCGGGTCCTCGTTACTCCCCCCTCCAATGTGTGCGTTTGTGTTTATGTTGACATATTTTACGAGAAAGCCCTCGTAAGCTATGTATAATATAACGCTGGTAATTGTAAATACTCGCGTGCGTGCAGCAATTTAAAATTAGACACCCACAAGATTAATGCGTTCGCGAATTTTTTCTTCCATAATATTTCGTTTCTGCTTTTAGCCGAATGAAGGCGTTCGTGAATTAATTTTCTTGACCAAGTGCTGCGCGCGGCGCACTTTCCTCGTTTTCTGAATCAGTCGAGATATTTTCAAGATGATATTTTCCAAGCTTCATTTATTTTCATTCAGACCATCTTGCAGCTTCGGCTCACTTTAACAACATATTCATCAGTACACACTTGTTTTTTGAGTTTTTATGAATACGATTCACAAACATTAATATTATTCTCTGGTATAATTTTATGATTTACTATTTTGTAAGCTCCTTGCACGTATGCCAAAGCATGTTCTCACCTTTTGTTCTTTTTGGTTTTGTTTTTTTGCTAAAACAGGTCACGACGGATGTCCCAAGATGTAACGCATACAAAGTCCACGGAAAATCTCAGTAACTTGGGTTTCTTCAGGTTTGTATTCCATGCGCTAGTTGCATTTTATTTTTTTTCAAGCTTGTTTTTTTTTAAGACAATTTTGCATGCTTTTGAGAATTGCGATTGCTTTTTTTGATTTGTTTTTTGATTTTGGCTTGATTACTTGCTTCTACATTTTGACGTAAAACATTTTGAATTTTACAAGCTTCTAAGTCTCGGGCTTAACTCTTCACATTCAAGGTAACTGAAGTGAGAGGATAAAAAGAAATTAAACTAAAAGTATTAACGAAAATAAATGTAATACATAGTACAAATTGAACAGGGATTCGAAGGAAGAAAATAAATATTTACGTTCCTTTTTTTCTCTCTTTACAGGAGCAAGAGTCGTAGTGTAGATCATGGATTCGCAGCGCCTTTCGATTTGGATTCGCTCCGCAACAAGGTCGAGGGCCGCTTCGAATCTATCGACAAACTTTCCAGAGGTTAGTACCAAAAAGATGAGCACACACACCTATATATATAGCCAAGCTAAGGTAAACAGTCGATAATCCAGCCTAACTTCTCTCTATCTTGTCGAGGATCGAGGCGTGCCGAAATAAAAATTATCCAAAATAGCTCGAGAGTGACTTTTCGCAACTTTGCACCAAAATGTTAGTACCTTATGCATGTGTAATGCGTGCGCGATCTGGCTCGTCGCGCGAAGGTTTTACTCCTAGCAGCACGTGTACCTTGTGTATAATCCGATTCCGTATAGAAGCGAAAACAAAAACAACACTTTCGTTTAAATGCATCGCATTGACTTACTTATGAAGTTTCCAATTGGAGCGCGTGCCAATGACTTATCGATGTGTGTTAGTGCACACGTACGCGCGGTGGTGTTTACTCTCGTGCCTGGCGATGGACGCGCGCGCGAGTAAAGTGCAGCAGCGCACAGAGTAATACGAATTTGGAAAATCCAAAAATAAACTCTGTTTTCCAGAGTCTCTCGTTGAAAAGTGTACAAGACGTGCAGCAGCAGTTGTAATAGACGTACACAGAGCAAGTTTATATTTTTAAAACGGCACTTCATACATGAGAATTTTTCATTCGATAAGTCGCCGTATCGATCATCGATTCGTACTGTCTTCGAATCGCGTACGTACCGATTATCGTGTTTTATTGGACGGTTTACGAACGATCGCATATTGACTGAATAGCCTTTGATCGATACCACGTGACGACGATCCAAGATCAATCGGGAAATGAATGTCGAAAACGAGAAGCGCCGCATACGCAGCTATTTTTATAATCGAAAACAACGCGCACATGTTACAGTGAGCGGCGCAAAATCGAGAGAGCGAGAAAAAAAACCACACATTTCACGTGCTACTGCAGCAACAGCGTAAAAATAAGATGATTCCGCGAGCACGTTTTGCAGTTCTGCATTTATTTTTTTCGCTTCCTTTTTTTTTTGTTCTTCTTCGACTGAGCCCGCCCCCCGCACACACATACACGCACACGAGTTCGAAATTGCAAACTTTAATTACTAGAGCGCAAATCCCGGGCATCAACATAACTGTCTACAGGCCGTGTAGCTGCTCTTTATTTACGACGAAATTATGAAAATTAATTGTCATCCGCGTGACATTTGTGCATTTCGCGAAATCAATCAACGATCGGCTGACAATGGAAATTCGTCAGAATGATGGATTAGTTTCTGCGTTTATAACACACACGCGTCGCTCCGCACGTGCAGTGGCATGTTATATATTATACTCGCCTTGCCGACTGCGAATCCGACTACTGCGGAGCCGAGTGGCAGTGTGGTATGCGTTTTCAAAAGCTAAAGTTTCGCTCGTTTACGAGTCGATAGATTTGATCAAGATAAATTGTATAATCTCACGGGCTTTAATTGATTAAAAAGCAATATTTTTAATCTTCGAATCGCACTCCAAATGACTCACCCCGGACGATTATTTATTTATACGAAACTCGTTTATACATGCACAAACAAGCTAATACTCCAGGACACACAGAAGCACGAGGCGATAAAACACTCGGCGCATAACACACATCCACAGTGTGTATCTTTTTTTTTTTCATCGAGGGCAATATAGAGAAATAGTTGCGCGCATTTCCTGCACGTTCCTGCTTCTCGAGAGCTGCACACTCGGCGTTACATCGGCGGTGTATTTTTTTTACAAAGCGACCGCTCGCGCGCGCTGCAACATCGTGAAATTCAGCCACGGATTTCGTTGTTGTTTTTTTTATGCACGACGAGTGTAACGCGAAAGCCAATATTTTTTCTCGACACGACGAAACTTCGAATCACTCCTGTGTATATGTATTGAGTATATAACGCGAGTCGTTCGTTCGTCAATGTGTGTGGGTCGTGTGCAACAACACGTACCGTCGAAAAAGGATTGAATAGTAAAAAAAATGCCTTATCGAGCTTTTCACGGTAGTGCCTACTTGATGAAAAAAAATTTCTCGAAAATAAATAAGAAGCTATATAGCGCGACTTTACGGCAATATTAGTAGCCCGGCGGCGGCAGCTCGTATTATTCGAAATGTGCGCAGTGTTCGTTCGTGCGTGTATACCGCGCCGTTTCACAGTAATACAATGTATGCCGGTATATGTGCCAAGTGGTCATTTATATATATTACATACACAGACTCGCGCACATACTTAGACAGACAGACGTCGTAAGAACACACTCGCTCCGGCGCGCATTCATGTGTGCAATATATATATTCGCACGAGCGATAACGAAAGACGTTTTGAATAACTTTACGAAGAAGTGCGCCTATATACGTATGAACGTATGTGCAAGCGCGAGAGAAATAATATAAGAGTGAGAAAGAAAAATCGTCTCGCGCTCGGCGCTCTCGTGCACGCGGCGGCGGTGGCGATCTTTACTATCGGTGCCGGTAGTACAATACACACAGACTGACACTCTAGCGCTGCTCTGGCTTTTAGAGCATCTGGACGAGGATCGTGCTAAAATATCGGTGTGCTTATTTTGTACATTCGTCGCTTATCGGAAGCGAGCTTTCGTTCGTACATTGTGTTCTGTCTATTAAGATCAGGATATTAATCGATCGATTAGCCGTTGTTAATGGATTCCGAGGAGTGAGCTGAAGTTTTTTGAGATTGTGATGACGACAGGTGCAGTGAAACAAAATCCGACTGCGCTTGACGTTGCTCTGCATCGGTGCGCATAAAGATAAAATTTGTACAGCGAGAAGTCGATCCTAACCTACTACAGTGCGCGAGTGTGATTGTGTGTGCGCGCTAAATACAAGTGAATTTTTTTGCGCTCCCGCGCACATTTATTGCACTATAAGCGATATAATTTTGCCGAAAGGCGTCGTCGTCGTCTCTCGCGTTTAAAGTCAAATAATCTTTTATTACTATCGTTACACTCTCATTATCTGTCACCGAAGCGATAGCACAAAACCCATTAAAACGACTCTTTCGTTCTCTCCTCTGTAACGTCGTCGGGCTCTCAACTCGTGCTCGAGTGCGCGCGACAGTGAGAGCGAGACGTCAGGCCGCGGCGCGCGCGCGTGCTTACTTACTTGCTTGTACGCTTGCTAGGTCGACTGTGCGCGCGACCGATCACTTGTGCCGTGCAATAAATATAAAAATATACATATCAGTGACTTACTTCGAGAGTTGATTGTTCGCTTACGTATTTCGGTCTGTGGCACGCCGCGGCGGTGCGTGTGTTTTCTTTAAAACCTAACGCTTCGTGCGTAAGTGCGGTAGCGGCGAGGTGGCGGAGGAGGAGGAAAAAAATAACAATCATTTTAGTGTGTCAAGAGCTTTTTTTTTCGCAGAAAAAAAATCCTATTATCTTATTCTTCAAGAAAAATTTGCTTCGTTATCGAGTGTCACTCACTCTTGACTTTCTCATTCTTTTCTCTCTCTCCTCTTTTCTTTTCATTTGACAATAGCACCCAAGGTAATACCTGGCGCTAAGACGAGAAAGAGATATATAATACATATAAATGTATATAACGGTTCTGATAGCAGGTGAATATTTATCTGACACCTCAAGAGCCCGAATCGACGTATATAGCCAACGATAAAAGACACATGGACAATGCTACGATGTCATTTTCGCGAGAGCGAGTGTACGGTGTGCAACGCGATTAAATTGAAAAAGTAGAGAAAAAGGCCGCCGTCGCCGTCGTCGCGCAATTGATATTGTATCGCGCGACTACGCGAGTTTCCGTGTGTGTCGGTGAGTGTTACTCTGTGTATCAAGTGTGTGTGTGTGCAGAAGCAGTCTCGTGGCTGCTGCTGCTACTGCAGTGTGCAACAAACAATATGGAACTTTCAATGGACCGGAGTTTACTGGATTATGAGCCGAGTTGCAGAATCGTCGAGAAAGAGTGGAGGGATTATGTTGTCTATTATACAACTAGAAAAACTAATCTAGCCGCTGGATTTGGACCGCCGCTCTTTTTACGCTTTCTCTCGTCCGGTAAATTTATATCCGTTCCTCGTGCTCTCCATATACATTCAAGCTTTTATTTTATCGATGCAGCGCTCGAATAAAAATTCAACTTTGCTTTATCGTAGTTTGATAAAGAAAAAGTCATCTGTGCATTGTTGCAGGTTTTACATTGGTACAGATAATACTAATGGCAACAAGGTTGCACATGCCGAGCGAGCACTAAACGCGTTTGCGTAAGGCGAACGAATGATTTTGATTTATTTGATTTCATACCAATTTATACCTTTAGACGTTTGATATTTTATACATTCAATCATTATTATTATTATTATTTTTATAAATATTGATTTTATAAATATTTTTTATTAAAGTCCATAATCGCGTACGTGCAGTAGAGCTCGAGAGTGTAAGTGCGCGCGCCGAGGCGACAACTCGATTTCCGATCGTCGTTTAATGTCTCCGTTGAGAGATGTATTTCATATCCATTCGATGTTATACTCGTCACTCGTCGGCGTATCAATCGTCGATCGTCGACGAGTTAAAATAAAAAACAATAAAAATAATAAAGGAGTGTCATCTTCTATAGATCGATTCGATTGGAAATAATCTTGACTCCGTCTCTTGTATAGAGTAATCTTTCAAAGAGACTACATGGGATACGCGTTGTAGTACTTAAATTGTTTGCCTTTCAATGACATATGACTTTGACACCGTAAAGAGAACAAAGGTCAGAAATGATAAGCCACGAATTTTTTTGGCTTCTATCGAGGTGCGAACGTTTTTTTTTGTTTACCATGCTTGACCTTCCGCACGTGCCAGTATTACCTAAACAAAATTGATTTCCCACCAAGAGCTCGTTAGGCGAGAGAAGTGTCGACCTCTGCTAGCTGCACTCTGCCGCATACATGGCGTGCTGCTAGACATTTTGTATCATGTGACGTGTAATTTTTCGCTTACGTTGTCACTGCTTGGTATGCAAGGAATATGCGCGCCAGAAAAAAGGCACAGAGAGAGAGCACGCATGATACAATACGTGACTCAGCATTCATAAAGCTTGAAGACAAAAATAATATGATCTAATATTTTTTTCTCTATTGTATCGTGGCGTGATTTTCAAATTTTTAAGAGTTTTATGCAAGATTTGGAAATTCGACTGTTAACCTGCTGCAAATATTTTAAATAATTATTTAAACACCGAAAACTCAAAATATTTTACATTGTTTTCTTTTTTCCGCCACAGATTCGGACAACGAGAGCAAAGATGGCTCGAGCTCGCAAGAGAAAAAGTCCGGTGGAAGACGCTCCCAACCCATCAATACAATCGCATATACGGTAAGTCATCAAGCTCTATTGTGATTCGCTCTTGTACCATATATGCGTGCAATGCCGCACACGATTTGCAGGGTAGCGCGCAAATTTCCCTTAGAAAATTCGCTCGCACACGATGTACGCCCCAGCCTTTACATAAGCTTTATATATAATACGAGTTGCTGCTGTATCGATATTTCCTCGTTCTCGCGGCATGCACGCGCATAAAATGCAAAGAACCCACTCCTGAGAATGCAACGCAACGTTTTCACCCTTATTATGCTTCTATACATATACGTGTACGCCCGCGTGCATCAGCAAATGCGCGTGAGAGCGATATTACGAAACTTGATTGTAAATTAACTTCCGCGGCAGTGACGGCAACAGCGCATAGAGAACTTGTATGGCTGGAGCTTGTAACCGTTCCTCTTGTTTATTCGCATCATATTAGGCCAACCTCGAGCGGCGGCGGCAGCAGCAGGTGCTCTTGCAAGCTCGTGCAAGTGAAAGAGAGAGAGAGAGAGAACGAGAAAGCTCAAGAAAGATAATTACGCTTTTCGAAGAGGGCACATAATCAGTCCTGGGTGTTACTAATTGAGAGCTTCGAAACACGCTCTATACATGAGCGCAGCAGTAGCAGCAGCTGCAGCTGCACTGGTGTGTGCGGTTTTGTAACTTTAAAGAGCTTTCGCGTGCGAGGCAGAAACAGCAGAATGAGAGAGAAAGATGGAACGGGTTGAAAAGCTCTACTGCTACTGCTGCTCCAACTGAAATGGATATTTGATACCGGGATCTTTTGTCAAGGGCTTCTTTTTCAATCAGCACCTCCAAAGTACTATCAAAAACGTGTTTTTGCTCGTTAATGCAAGTATCGAATGTTTCAAATGAAAAATGATCGCAAAAAAAGAATATTTCTTGTGCATCATTTTGCGTGTACATTCGAATGGGTTTTCAAGTTGGAACTCGCATTGAACTTTCAGTTGCGTATCGAATTCGAATTAATTTGTTTATTTCAAAAGCGGTATCATCCTTCTTTTTCGTCTGATCTCACAAGAGCCCGAGTAAAATAAATGAAACGAACACGCGAGTTTTCTGCGCGTGTACTTACCGTTCAAGAACCATCGCATCGCTCTCGGTTCGTTTGATTTTTAACATGTGCGCGTTCTAGGCATTAAGCTTGGCTTATTGTTTATTTGATTTGTTGAAATTACGCGCGCACTGCTGCACCCTTCGTAACGCTCGAATCTCATGAATTAATATCGCGATCATGAAGATTAAATATTGTTGCACAATCAGCAGCGGGGGAATAGAAACGCGCACTTGTGCGAATGCCCCCCAGGAATTAATCAAATCGGATTCATCATTTAATTAAATATCACATTAAAAGATTTCATTATTAAACTCAAATAAAACCGCTAAAATATGTAAAGATTCTTTGTACAATTATATCTAATCGAAGTGTGAAAAATAGCAAAAACTCTGGGCCACCCTGGGAACAATTTTCGAATCGCAGCTTTGATGTATTGACTAGTTGACGATAGTTGCCGCGCCGAGCTCGGGAGGCGCCGCTGGCGTCGGCTGAGAAGCTTGTCGAGTAAAATATAACTCACGGAAAGTGAAAGTATCGATATAAAATTTCCAAAAGTAGTAGCAAAGAACGTCCATCTGGTGGCGGCGTGGTTTAAAGCGTACGCCTTTGTCACCAGTGGAGTGGTTATAGCTCGAGGTTCGAGTCTCGGCGAAACCATTCCAAGGTACACAACGCAGAATCAGAGTTCACATTATTAAGAAGGGGGCGACTTCTTCTTTTGCATTTTCGTGGCAGAAGGATATCAATTTTTTGAAGATGATTTTATAATTTATGCCCACGTCAAAAGAAAATTATTGCATTATAATGATTTTTAATTATAATTATTTTTAATTCTAATTGTTTTTTTTTTCTTCAATTAACAGCATAATTAAGCGAGTTTAACAGCAAAAATTTTGTCGTAAATCATTCTTCATGGTAAAATGGAAAAAAAATATTAAAAATACAGTTTATTACCCTGCTCTCATATTTGTCTTTCTCAATTAAATCACTTAAAAAGAAAGTAATGTAATGTAAAAGTTCCATAACCAGTAAGAATCAGTACGTCCATCTGATGGCGGCGTGGTTCAAAGCGTACGCCTTTGTCATCAGTGGAGTGGTTAGATCGAGGTTCAAGTCTCGGCAGAACCATTTCAGGACTACGTTGACACGATGTAAAATTTGAGGGTTAATTCCGCTTTCGGAGTTTTCCTTCTTTTGCACTTTTGTGGCAGTAGCGTAAGCATCTTTTTAAAGATAACTTTATAATTTATATCCACGTCAAAAGTATATCATCAGAATGTTTTCTTTTGCACAAGCGAGGCTAAAAGCGATCAAACAAAATTTTGCCACAAATAATTTTTCATAATAAAACGGGGAAAAATGTATTCAATAATTGCACAATAAATTTTTTTCTTACTCTTATTACGCGGATTATTTCTTTTCTATGATTTTACTATCAACTACTGTAGCCACGAATTTACCTATAACATTTCTTTATTATTCCATTAGCCTGATTATATGCGAGCACTGTTACATGCACATACAGTATGTAAACTGTAAAGGTACATACGCTGCACACGGGCGCACGTGCAATTCCCATTTGTTGGTGGCATGTTATAATGTAAAATTTGTTTGATCAACGAATCGATTCCATATGTATATTACGAATGCAAATGAGACTTAATTCAGCCATTATCAATATTGCAATTCTCACGTTACCTATAAACTAGTACACACACACACACACACGTCAGAGCATATTGTAAACGTTAATAATGTAGCGGCACGCTTGATGCAATAAAAATAATTAAAAGCCAATTTTTGATCTCATTCCCTGCGTGCTGCTCTCATTATAGGGCCGCTGCTCGGCCGCGTATACGCACATTTAACGAGCATAACGAGCCGAAGTACGTGACACAGTTTAATTATTCCTTGTAATATACGATTTTTGCTGGTATGGCAAGTCGGGTATGCGCAATTGTCGAAAAATCGCAATTATAAACTTACCTTGCTCGAATATATTGCAATTATATATTGATTTTGCAAAGGTATATGGAGCGAGATAGATGGAGAGTAATTCAAAAATTGTTGAAATGCATTTCGCCGATGCGTATACGCGAGAGAGAGTTCGCTCGCTATCGAATTCCTTGTAATATTCAGCAAATGTATACGCTTGTGCTTTCGTGCCCGTGCAAATGAATTTATGAATTTTCAAATATGCGTACATGCAATGTGCGTGCGTGCAACTAGCAGCTCGCTAGCTAGCTAGCTATATACACTATACAGTAGCAGTACATGAACCGAACATACCATGTACAGAGAAGGTGCAACATGCGGTGCACGGCAGTACAGTATCAGCTAGAGTGAGAGAGAGAGAGACTACATCATAATTCCATAACTATAATAATGCACTCCTCTCGTATCCTCAGTGCTTTACCCTTTAGCCGAGTGCACCAAGGAAGGCTAAATTAATGGACATTCCTCGATGCTCTCTCAGGCCCTTGTGTGTGAACGTATAATGCATTCGAACATTGCGCGCATAAGTATAGCAGCAGCAGCACACAAGCGAATTCGGACACGCGCCCGTTTCAAAGCTGTTTATTGTTCTTTATATACACACGTGTTGCTTTAGTCTCTGGCTCTCTCTATACCCGGTTGATACTATACCGATGTCGTTACTCGTTCTCAATTACCTTTGCGCACGCGGCGCGAAATGGCTGAAATTATACAACCGCACGCCACGAAACTCGCGACTGAAACCCCCTGCACAGTTTTTCCGCCTCGATTATTGGACGCGCGGCTAGAACGCGTGTGTATATGGCGAGGGCTCTTGTATCATTTACGCCTAGGCAAATGCAGACACGCGATAAAATCACGCGTATTAATGCATGCATGCACGGGATTTAAAAAATAAATTGGGTCAGTCGGAAATAAAAAGAGTATAAGCTGTACATGCGAGGAATAAAAGAGAGAGAGAGAGCGAGATGTCACGAGATTTTTGCATCTCGAGTGTGGAACGTTGAAAATAAATAGAAAAATCGTAAATGTTTTGCACTGCCTTTTCTTCTTTCGTCCACCCCCGTTTAAATTGCAACATTTTTTTTATTTTGCATCCCATCCTCATTCCCTTTCTCATGTTCTCGCAGACATATTTTTTCTAATCTCGGAAATAGCGCCTGAATATTTAAAACTCGCGTAATGCGAATATAAAGCCTCGACGACGTTCGCTCGCACACAAATGCTGCTTATGTTACCACCACTGCAGCTATTACAGCTGCTGCTGCTGCTGCCGCGTACAAATGCGTGCAGACATTTTAGATACTTATGATAAACTCGGGTATGTCTGGCGCACGCAGCCTCGCGGCCACCCGAGATTAAGACATAGTATACAAAGAGTACGGGGTCTTATATTTTGATTAAAGTCGGATTAAGCTTGCGGTGTGATTCTTAAGTGCTGCTCGGCGCTAGATTCGTGCACGACGGAATTATACGACTCTCGCGATATATATATCTCATCATGATGAGAATGTATGTCGTAATTAAAAGAGTAGCGAAAATCATGGCGCGCGTATGTCTCGCGCAATGCCGCCGCGCACAAGCCGATGAAACATTTCTGCCTGACATTTATTTATCGGCATCATTTTTTCCCTAATTAGTCGCTAGCAGGCAGCGGTAGCAGCTCTTCAAATGCGCGCGAGCTCGCGCTAATTGATACGAAAAGAATTTATATCTATACGGCGTAGAAAATAATTTGTAAACGAGACTCTCTCGCTCGAGTGCAAGCTCAAACATTAATACGTGCGCGCGCGCCTGCTACGAGTGTAAATGAATCATCGGCATTTCTACAACCCGAATAATTATTCAAATGCCTCAGCACTAATTGATGTAAAACGTGCGCGCCGTATTTGTACACGTATTGAATGACAGTTTGGTCGTGAGGCAGCGAGGGAGGAAGGAGGAGAGAGAAGAAAAAATTCAATTGATAAGTGCCCTAATTTGGCGAACGTCGTCGGCAGGTTCCATGGGGCACGGAAAATGTAGGCCAGCAGATCGTGTATAGCTTACGTAACGCAGCAGCGTCGCGCGCGCGTGTATGCACGTCGGGTCAGAAAGCGTATTACGTACTTTGTTTTGCATTTACGCCAAAAGATCGACTCGTTCATCCGCGTTCAAATCCTTTCAACCGACCAACGCTTATTACGGAAACCCCGAGAGTTCTCGAAAACCCGCGCACGTTTTTCCTCCCCCGCGCGCGCGCAATTCACTGCTGTACGAATTCACTCCGTCTCTCCTTTTTCTCGGGAGAAAAATTACACGCGTTTATCCAGGCGCGCGCACGGATGAGTTAGAGAGAGAGAGAGAGCAGGTCGGATACAGAAGTAAAAAAGCAGCTAAAACTTATCAGAGCTTGTGTCAGCCACAGAAAATTTTCCCATTCGTGAACTGCCAGATACATGAGAGTAGAGCTGCGACCGACGGAGCAGCCAAAGCGACACACTCTGTACACACACACACACACACACAGAGCTATAGGCTAAGAGCAAAAAAGCATTGCACCGCAAACGCATGCTGCTGCAGGGGCCTTAACTTTATTTCGCATATAACCCGTGCGACGTGCGTACGAAAATATACTCGATGCGTGCACGGACGAAACAAAGAGAGCGAGTGCAGCAGCAGCGCAATTCGGAGCACGACGATTTTACCTCCGTTGTATATACCTCGCAGGACGAAATAGTTTTTACGGGCGAAAAGCTCCAGGCTGCCGCTGATGCTGCAACACCGAGGCTTCGTTAGCATATTCAATCAGTCATTGATATGAAAATCTGCGTCGTTTATCACGACATAGGGCGGCGTATGTACGTGTATGTATGTGTGTGCCGATCTGCGCGTATCTAGGCCAATTGAGTTTCAAATTAGCAGGACTTTTTTATCGGAATTCCCCGCGCGCGCTCGATCCGAAGCGCGTCCAGCTATACACATACGCGCGCGTATAGATACGTGATGTAACATGATTTTTTGAGATTAAAATGGGCTTATACCCGTTTAATTGGAAATGTGTATGGGCGGCAAACTCGTTAAAGGATCGATCCTGTGTGTCAATTTGCAGGCCGTTTTGCCTATTAAATGCTACACACTTTTATAAAAATGATTTCGCTAAAAAATTTTGCATTCATTGATTTTTTTCTCCTTTCTCTACCCCTTTTTAAATGTATAAAATAGTTTGATTACAATAGAGTGACTGCTCTTACTTTAGCGATTGCGAGTTATCTCGAAAAAAAATTGGTTATTTTTTGGATGATAAGCGTTGTTCAGCACTGTAAGCGCGAGACAATCTTTATATCAAATACTTGAAAAAATCAATAGCAGCCTCATACTAATGTATATATTTTGTCTGGTGACAGGTCGGCGACAGAGACACACTGACATCGGTGGCGGCGCGCTTCGACACGACGCCCTCGGAGCTGAGCAAGATCAATCGGCTCGGGGCCCCCTTCATCTATCCCGGCCAGAGGCTATGGGTGCCGGCCAAGGGCGAGGGCGCCACAGCCGACGCACAATCCGAATCGACGAGCTCCGAGGCCACGCAGGACCAGGAGTCGCAGGACGACCATCCGTCCGAGGAAAAAGGTACGCCTTTCTCTGCCCACCCACGCTGTACTTCATTGTCATCGTATACCTGTATACATCTCTCGTTATCGGCCACGCAGTACTTTACTCGCGCGTTGGCTGAGCTTGGCCTTTTCGCGCGCGCGTCACACGCATGGATAGGAGAACGCGATCAGCTGATAGACGACGACGACGACGACGACGTAGCAGCAGTCGCCAAAGCGCATGATTCCACGCGATCATATAGCATAGCTCTCCAGCTCGTGCCATCCTTTTTCGCCCTCGGCACTTGGCTCTCGTCGTACTTGGCATGCGCGGCGCGATTATCTCCGATAAACCCGAGAGCCGTTCGAAATTCATTTATTTACTCGATAAACGGAAACTAATCTTTTTCCTGTATTTTTTTTTCTCTCCGCTTCGCATAAAATATTCGCTGGAACTCGTGCAACAACTCGCTTATAAAGTATTTTTCAATGTTTTTTGCCTTTTTATGAGCAAACAAGCTGCTGCTACACGTGTCTCTCGTGCGCGCTCGACGACGCGAAAGCTCTCCAAAGCTACTGCTGCTGCTACTGCTACGGCACATGCGCACGCGACTATTCGCACCGACGAAAGCTTCGAGAAAAGCTTAGTACACGCGCGTCGGAACGGAACGCGAAACTCTCGAGAGTCTTTGGAGCAAGTGCAAGTGTCCGTGGCTTGCTTCACACGCGTGTGTGTCTGTGTTTGTGCAAGGCGCCCTCGGTGTTTACGTTTTTTTTTCTTGCTACTTCTTCTACGTTCTCATAGGCACGTATACACACGCGTATATCGCAACTTTTTTCCCGTATGCAAGTGAGCCGCCTATACGCGGCGATTCGAATCGCCTGTCAGTCGTGGCTTGAAAAATTAATTGTTCAGTAGGTCACCTGCATCGCGTCTCTGTGTGTATGTGTGCACTATACTAGCGCGCTCGTGTCATAGTTCGCGCGCTTACATATATAGTATACGTAAACAGTCATAACTTAGAACCGGCCTTGAGCTGGCGAACCTGCTATATATATGTGTATACGTCTAAAGTACAACGCGGCGGATGAGTCGAACAGCAGCAGCAGCGAGTTTTTCTCACGTCGCGCACATTATACGTAAGCTCGTGTATCTATCCATTGTTGTGTTTACTTGTTACGTACATTCACTCCTCGGCGTGTTAGACGGACTCACACGCGTAGTATTGCACTTTACTACGCGTATTAGTGCTACGTATAATACACCAAAGTCATCGCAAACGCGTGCGATATTCCAATTGTCGATTAAATCTTCTCTCTTTTTTTGAATAATCAAAGAGGCAAAAATAATTCATGTCTGTGCTATTTTCTTCTGCAGAACTGCTTGACAACCTGAGGCCCGTCTCGCCGAAGCCTCTGGAACGCGTCAAAACACCAAGCTCCAGTGCCATGGAGCATGGACATCATTACAAAGAACGATTTCTCAAAATCACAGTCAGACACATCACCGATGGACAGGTAAAATTGAAGATACAATTTTATTATCGTTTTCTCGCTCAATTGTGTGAAGCTTTTTTTACCCTACTACTACGTATATAGATCGCGCGTGTGTGCTTATTCAGACAGACGTAACCTAAAAACGGCGTAGAATTCACAGTTGATCGATATGCGATGCTTTATAATTTAACGTTGTACGATATATAAGATATATATAAACCTGCGCGAGACACAAAATGCCTACAAAATCTAGTCCTAGTTTTTTTTTATATTATTTATTATTTTTTAAATGCAAAAATAAAGATGATAATGTATAAAAGCTCTTGGAGCTTTTTTCAAAAATTAAAAAAAAAAAAAAAATTAAATATAGGGTAGTCAGACCAATCAATGACCGGGTACCAGTGAATGACCATTTTGGAAAATATCATATGAAAAACAATTAAAATGTATTTGTATGGACGTAATTCAATTCTTTAGTGAACGATGCATCTTGTTTTCTATGTTCGATCATAATTTAACAAGGAAAAACGATAATTATGGCACATCCAAAAGTGGTCATTTACTGGTTGAAAGCGGCCAATCACTGGTATAAGTACCCTACTAACTCTCATTCTTTTGATGCAGGGTGTCGTCGGTGGTGTCCTGCTGGTCACTCCGAACGCCGTGATGTTCGACCCGAACGTCTCGGACCCGTTGGTAATCGAGCACGGGCCCGAGTCCTACGGCGTGATCGCCCCCATGGAGTTCATCGTGAACGCGGCGATCTACTACGACATCGCCCACATGCGAGTCGGCCACACGGAGGTCGGGCCGCCCGAGAAGAAGCCCGAGATCTATTACATGAAGAAGCCAGTGCCGCCCACCCCGGCCCCGTCGCTCGATCAGCAGCTGCAGTCGAAGTCGAACTCGTCGCCGGGCAAGGACGAATCTTTCCCGGAATTGACCGTCGACGATGGCGAGAGCGTCTGTAGCTGTGCACCAGCCGAGAAGGAGGGCGGTGAATCTAGTTCTAAAGAGCTCGTCGAGCCGGCCGATCAGTCAGCTGTATGTATCGTCAATTGTATTTACTAAACCATTTTTTCGATTCTTATTTCATCGTGAATGTTTTTGCAGGACGAGTCTACGACCAAAGACAAAGATGACGAAGAAAAGAAAGATGAAGCTTCCAGCGAAGCGGCAAAGGATGAGATTGGCGGCGGCCAATCGAGCAGGACTCTTGAAGAACGCAGGCGTTCCATGCTCGATCATCACTGGGCAGTTCCGAGCAAAGATAGATGCTCCTTCTCCGTTGATGACGAGCAGCAAGATTCTCTCAACTCTGAAAAAGTACTTTTAATAAATTATATTTCACGACAAGAATTGCTAGACACCGTACTAATTTTACTTTTTTTCGCACGCAGGCCGACTCATCGAAATCCAATGTCATTATACCAGAAGACGAGGAGAGTTCTCTAGTCAAGCAGTCGTGCCACGACTCGGGTATCGACATTCGCGATCCCAACATTGCACCATTACCAGTTGTACAGCCAATCGTAGCGAAAAAAGTTTACTCGGACGCCGACATCGTTCTATCCTCGGACTGGGTGCCGCCCGTTACCATTGTACCAACCAATACGACCAACACCCTCGAGCCCGACACCGAAGCGAACGGTAGGAAAAAGACCGGCTCCGTGTCGTTCAGCTTGGACAGTAGCAACGACGAGCACGCCAAGGACGACGAGCACAAAGACGATGACAAGCAAGAGACGCGTAAAAACAAGGTTTGCTATCTTTACTCTTATCGTGATCGTCTTTCAATGAAATACTGAATTACGATTATTTGCCTTTTAGATGTTGAAACGACTCTCCTATCCATTGTCTTGGATGGAAGGCTTGACTGGTGAATCGAAGGACGAAGAAGGTGCCAAGCCACCGTCGTCCTCCGACAAAATACCGAGTGTACCCAGCAGTGCTGATAGCCATCATTCGTCAGTGTTTAGTAAAGTTTTCTCCAGGTAGGTTCTCCATTCAGAATCATCAATTAACACATAGTATTGTTAACTTTTATCATCATAACTAAGCCGAAAGTTACAACTTTTTGCCAAAATTTTACTACGTTAAATCGTTAAATTTTTACCAAGCATATTCATGTATTCAAGTTTTTTATGATATTCAATTATTGATATCAATTTTTTCTAGTGCATGATTTTTTATAATAAAATACGTTACGCTGTAAATCAATACGTATACTGCGTCATATATAAATTAAAAGCTCGCCACAGAGCCATGCAGAACTTTTAGCTTTAAAAATTAAAATAAAACAATTACAAGCTCTCGTTTGCTGATCATGCCTAGGACAGCTTTGCATTGATTAATGTACATTATAAGTCTTGCTAACGCGTTTAGTAAAAAAAGTTCTTTTTAACACAAAAAATGTATACGATTACCATCATTTGTCATAATTTAATCTCTCATGTGAACTAACCAAAAACTTGTATGTATGCGTGTGCTGCGTTGCGCGTTGCGATAAACGAACTAAAAATCTAAAGCTCGCCGATCAACTTGGTGAGTGACTTTAGTTCTGGCCTGTTCGCCAAAACGCCAAGTGAAGAGAGCGGCGGTCGAGCAGGAGGTACACCTCCATTGACCGCCTCATCTCTGTCACAGGACTCGAGTAATCCTGTATTTTCGCCTGGTTTTATTGGGTGAGTTCCCATCAAAATCATGAATCTCTGTCTAACAGCTAGACTGTACTTCCTTATTGCAATGTTGTACTTACTTGTCTACTCTACTATCTCTCCAACTTTCTATTATTATATATCCTCTACTACTGATGTTGTTGATCAATGAGCTTCATTTATTTATACGATATTCCTATATTAAATAATTTTTTATGCAATATTTCTATAAGAAATATTGACTTTTTGACTGCACTGCGTTGTGCGTTGAAAAAATACACAATCAGAAAATTTTCAAATAAGATTGTTGATGTTACACATACATGTACGCTCTGCTTGGAGAATTATACTTCCTTATTTTGTTTAAAATGTCAAAGGTCTTGTTTACTACATTAAAAATTTCTAAGCAGAGCTTACTAGTTTTGGTAGATCAGAATATACAACATATAATTCAAAATATCTGTAGATGTATTCAATTTAGCATTTGAGTGTTATCGTGTTGTTCTTTTAGTGCTGCATCATTATCCTCAAATGTGTTGTTACGTTATGATAGGACTGCTACTATGAAAATAGATAATTTTCTAAAGATATATTTTGTGTACAAACTCATGCGGAAAAATACAAGATTTAGCTGTATTCGGATACATCTGCGACTTACCCACACTTTCAATGAATCCTAACCGAATTTCAATGTTTATCACCAATTCAACAAAAAAAACTTATAAATATACTGTATAGCAGGTGTATTAGCTTCATATCAGCATGGTTTATCAATGCCTATACATTATCATAGCCTGCTTGATGCTTTCCATTTTTGACAGAAAGTGATTAGTTCGTATGAGTACATAATAGAAAGCATTTTTGCCGTAGTTAATAAGCTCTTGTAAAAATGAACTTCACAGCACCGGAGGAATTGTACGTTAAATGTTAAATGCCTGTCAAAATACTTTAAATGTTATTGCCGCGTATCTTCGAAGCTACGTAATCAACAAATCACTTGTTCAATTGATAGACGTATCTTTGAGGACGGCATACAAATCATTTAGGAATAAATGTTAAATCGTATTTTAAAATATTCTAATTTTTCTTTTCCATTTTTTAGACGCTCCTCGGTTGGAACGTTCATCAGGCAGCAGCCACTCAACTCGTCAGGTAGTAGTAGCGTCGATAGCGCAAAAGGCAACAAACCAGTCGCGGCAGCGCCTCGCCTTGACTATCGGAGCATGGTATCAGTCGAGGATATGCCTGAATTATTTGTCAGTTTTGATAGTGAGTATCTATTTTAATCTATCAAAATTTTTCGAGAAAATAAGAGCTAAATGATACGTTTCCTAAATACAATTGTTATTACGATCGTTTTTTCGTTACTGTTCGTCGAAATTTGAAACAACCAACATTTTTGGCTCATGCGATATTTACCGCACTTTTTTCGCTATGAATATGAATAATTTTTTGTATACTTGTTTTCGATTTACAATAATTCATCGCTGGTGGCACTATTATTTTTATAAATATATAATTATATTCATTTTATATTATCGTCTCGCCATAATCTTGTATGTGTGTTTTTAGCGTCGTTTCCGTCGTCTTACATTCATTAGCGTAAATCGTTTGCCGATATATCAATAACAATCATTTTTGAAATCGATTTTGCAAACCGTGAGATAAAGTCAACATTTAATTTTTTTAATTGTTACGTATTATCATTTGCATTATGAAATCCGCTGTTACAATCGTTATAATTACACACTGCAAACTCATAATAAGCCTCACTTTCATTGCGCACATATCGCAAATCGCCTTAAAAAAAAGCAATTGATATTCATGTCACAGCGATTATAAATAATTGTGATTGTAAAATATGGTAGTTGTTTCATCGCAGCCGACTTCATAATGCATTGCTCTAAGCAATAAAAGCAACAAAAAATTATATCTAATACATTGTAATATCATCAATATAATTTCTGTTATCCCTCTCTAGTCCAAGCACCTAATTTTCCCGAGCTCGAAGGTCTCGGTAGGTTTATACAGTAATTTAGCTTGTTCGAAATATATTTAATATGATATCCGTTTGTTCACTCATTTGCAGTAATTGATTTGTTTTATTCATTACACATGTGATTCTTTTTTGTGCATTGACAGCTTCTTTCTAGTTTGTCCTCTCTCGCCTCCAAAGCCTTTAACAAGACAGGGCCCGATATCGAAGAGTGCCATACTTTTTATCTGTATAAACACGTCACAATATCGTAGAACCCTGTAACATTCTAGAGTTATGTTTGTATGATTCATTAAGTCACGTTAAACCACGTAAAGTGTATAACATTATTGTATTGTGTCATGCTAGAAAATCACCGTAAACATCAATATTAATGATACACAAAATATTACGTGATAGTAAAATCAGTGCTACTAATGCACAATAACATGACATGTACATGTATGTAAGTTGCTTGTCAAACGCATCCATCAGAGCAAACAGTTCATAGATCAACAGTTGCTCTTATCAATAAGTATTTTATTACTATATGCCTGCTTCCTTATCGTACGGAGTATTATATATATTTACATAAACGTCCATTGCTCGTCATGCCACACATGTATGCATTACTTAAACATATTCGATCGTGTGCGATTTAATGAGATTATTTGCTTGGGTTTTTTTTTTCATTTTTTGTATAAAGAAAAGCTTCGTTTGTTGGACGAAAAGAAAAGAAAATAATTATCGTATTGTGCTTGCGTATCATAAGTGTTGAGCGGTCATCGCAATGAGATAAATACGAAAACGAAAAGTGTATAAAAGAGTGTCTTTAGCAACTTGATGCATTTGTCAATAACAGTAGTGCATTTTTTCCGATGAATATTAACGATCGTTATTTATTTTCCCCAGAACTGATTCCAAGGCCAGCTCGTTCCTGCGAGGATCCACCACTGTATCTGCGATTGCGTACCGGCCGGCCTAAGGATAAGAAAATCCCCTGGTCCACGCCGATCATGAGCTACGGCAAGAAGAAAATTCGTCCAGAGTACTGGTTCAGCATACCGCGAAACAGGTAATTAACGAGTCGAGGAATGCCACAATGATCGCTTTGACGCAGACATCTTAATAAAAGGTGCCACGCACACGTGGCCGAAATTAGTCAAGCGTAGAAAACAGCGATTAAATAACCATGCAACGAACCGATGAGAGTGAGCTTCGTGCATTACTTTATCATCGGCGAAGCTTGCCAAATGCTTTGCTTGCACACAGTCGCGCGCGCGGACGCATCGACACACACACCGAGCGAGGAACAGAGACAGAGAAGCGAACAAACAAGTTATAAATAGATCGTTCGCAGCGTTGTAGAATCAGAAGGCTTGAGAATTCAGCGTAACAATGTTTCCCGTTTGCGAGATATAACTTTCGATGATCAAAGTTCGTGCTTTTGCGAAAACACAGAAGGAGCAGCGGCAAAAGATTCTGCGAACGAGTTAAGTTACTCGGCGTTTTATTTACTCGCGTGCCGCGATTATTCCATGCATACGAGATCCGCGCGAATTTAATCGAATCTCTCAGAGTTCAACGGAGCGCGTCGTCGCTCAAAGGTAAACCATACACACATCGCGCGCCAATATACATAAGCCTTTTTCGTTTCTCTCTCGCGGATGAGTCTATGTCACGTGCGGATGCACGCACCGCGGCGCATCGACGCGAACAGCGAAAAAAAATAGAGAAAAATAAGGCGGAAAATGGAGATATATACATTGTAGAAGATCGCGAGCGCTACCACTCCTGCTGCTGCTGCCGCCGCCGCTGCCGATGCACTGGAGAGTGGGGCCGAGCCACGTGTTTCCACCTCTATGAGCGGAACGGTGCGCACAGCGCGAGAGCGACTGTATACCTATGCGCGCTAGCTGCTCGATTTTCACGTGACTTATTAGAAACTTTAGTTATATAGCGTCGAGCTGCGCTCCTCTATACCTTTATACACTCGTCTCTTTGGATTGCGTCCATCTTTTCTGTTTTTCGATTCGTTTTAATGTTGTGGTGATTAAATACATTTACATGTTCGCTTGTTATTGTCGCAATTGTGCTTTTTAAGGAGCTTTTTCAGCGTGCTTACCCGCCGCGACGATGTAAATACTAGACGACTATTATTTATTCTGGTGCTCTGTGCAACAGCAACGACGTCGACTTATCGGGTTGGTTAAAAGAAAAAATCGCTCGCATAACTACATACTGTACCTACAGTAACAAAGTCGCGCAAGTTTAAACAATTATCATGTAGAAGGCTCTTATCGGCCACACGTTTGCACGTTCGCTCCACTTATATATCTCTATGTGTACGTACGAAGGCAGTCGCGTGTCGTTATCACTGAAAACTCGACGTTCCCGACTATACTCCGAAACCAACTATATTGCTTTAACTTGTCTTTTATTTTTACTTCTCTTTTTTTCTTCGCGAATTGTAAACGTACAGTACAGTAGTGTCGCGCCATTTCGTATACAGTTACAAACCGGTCAGAAATGAATTTCATGCGGCATTTGGTTCAGGATTACACGGGCGGTATGGTGAACGTTGTCACCAACTATTGCCATCAAAGGTAATCAATGATAGCTCTACATTCGCACATACTCTGTGTCTTTCTCTTTTTCTGTCTCTCTCTCTCTCTCTCTCTCTCTCTCTCTCTCTCTCTCTCTCTCTCTCTCGGTCTCTCGTTATCGATCGCCTCGTAAAATATTTGACTTTCTTCGTATTACACACGTATGGCTTTTGGCGCTCGCTGGGTGCGATGCTTCTCAACGCACGAGCAACAAACCGATCGTTGGCCAATAATTTTGCACAGAATTTAGGTTGGGCGCCGATCGATAAGATTACAATATGGCAAATTGACAACATCTTCTTTTTTTTTGTGTAATTAAACTTGACTATAAATACAGTCTCTGGTGAAGCAACAGTCGAATCTTGGCACGCGGTTCTAATGCCACTGACATTTTTTGAGTCATCTCATTGAAAATTTGCGGAAACGATTAATCTTCATTTATTTCCAAACGTTGATCGGAAAAAATTTGCGAATAGAATTCACTGATAAATTTCCGAGGCCTGATCAGATAAGCGATAATGAATTATGCGTTGCGGGTTTTCAGATCATTTGCGACTTGCATTGATGTCATACCGCGTGCTTATTTGTGCATCAAATGAACCGTCACGATTCTCGGATTTCAGGTGCGACACTCGATTTTCGTACATTTTGATTACAGCTGTTGTATTATTAAATAGCTTCGCGAGAGAGCTTGATACTCCTCTTACAAATGTCAAAATTCTTGTCCGATGTCGCGAAATGTCAGTTGAATACACGAAACAAGTGTAAAGTGCGAACGACGATGAGTCATTAATCTGAATTCTTACGCATGTAAGAAGCAACATTATAACCGAGCGATTAATCATTTTTCGGCGAGAACTTGGACATTTTTGGTAAAGATAAAGACGCGATGAGTCTCGAAGAGCATTTGTTTTTACGATCAGATCTTATTTACAGCGCGAAGAACACATCATCGAGCGAAAAATTTCATAACAATCTCTTTAATAGTCGAGAGATATTTGTCTTACCCAAAACTATGCGATATTATTAGATCATTTCGTGAATATCTTAGCGATGAAATGTTGATATGATTAAAAATAACGTATGCTCGCGTCCACATCAAAGGAATGCCGCAGAAAATTAAATTATACACTATATCCGCGTGCTTGCAGCAGCCGCAAATTTGTCGTTCGCGCGTGCTCTCAAACGTTAATATAATTTCGTGCGTTCTCGCTTCTCTTTCCAGGGTCGACGACTTGTACAGATTCTTGAACCACTGGGTGCCATGGCTCTATGGCGAGCTCGACGAGGAGTACTGGGCCGGTCAGGGCTACATACTGTCCAACACGGACACGGACCTGTCACCAGAGCTGCAGCAGCGCGACATCGCCGGTGGGGAGTCTGGTGACTCGGCCGCTGACGAGGCCAAAGACGGCGAGAGCAAGACCGCCGAGATAGCAGCGGAGCTCACGCGTGAATCTTGGGAGGTAAGCGCATCGTCTCTTTTTTTACTTTCACGGTTATGAATTATCCTTAAATTTCTCCATCGTCAAAGTGCGCGTTCGTGCTCGAGAAATTTCGAGTTCGCTCCAGAATCGGGCAGAATTGTTTACGTAAGATAATGTGCAAAACGATACATTGGCAATTTATCGAAACGCATCGTCGCATTGCGCCGACCGAGAGTCATCGTCGTCGGCTAGCAACGAAGTGCTGTGTACCTCGTCTCGGCCGCAGCATTAAAGGTACACGTTCTCTCCGTGCGCGTTTCGCTCGCACGAGAAAGCTCGCAAGCTGATGATCTCTGTCCAAAAATAGTTTCTTGGCAACGCGCGAGCTAAGTTCATACTTGGCCCGAGTTTGTTAACGCGCGCGAGCTCGGTCGTTTATTGCCGAATCGCCGTCGTTGGATGGCTTAGCTTCAAAACAAAGAGACACGACGACGTTTGGACAATTTTTCACAACAAGAAAACCTAAAGCTCGGCGCTGCACCGATCGCACGATCTCAAAATGCGTCAGCGCTTGGGCTATTAAATTTTTGACTTGCATTGTTATTACCTACAGAGATGAATTAGTGCAATTTGCTCTGATAAGTTATTCTTCGATGAAATTAATTTGTCGGGTTGTTACGTAAACTGCACGTACTCCATCCTTATAAGGGAAATTCACATTTAATTAGCCCTCAGTAGTCATTTGTTATTGAACGAGTCGAAATAAAAAGAACAAAACCTTTAAAACAGCTAATCAAGGCCCCGTACGTAAAGCTCTACACCATCTTGAAGACCTCGAGCACGTCTGCCGACTCTGAGCTTCAGATCCAGGATCCCGAGGTATATCAGTGTTGCAACAACAACAACAAAAATCCACCAAACCACGAAAACTTATACCTTTTACTTATACTTTCACATGAAATACGATCAGACAGAACCCGAACATAGCCCACTGTTGATGTTTTGTTAATAACAAGTCATTTCTCCTTCCATATTATATTATTATGCATATAGCTGATTAGTGACTCTTTTCTGTAACGAGGCAACGAAAAAAGTCGCGTTGCATGATGACCTCGGCAGCATCGGCATTTTAGATGCAATTAACAATAGATATAGATGAACATAGCACAGCACGTTTAGTTAAATGTTTAGTATACTATTTTGTATATTCATATTATTATATATTTACGCATTATATGGCACTGATCATCGATATCACGATACAGTCTAAATGATTGATCTTATATTTCTATCTTTCAAACGATCTCGAGAACAATTTGAAAGTATATCTTTTTTGCTGTAATTATATACGTGTATCACAAGCAAATGTATACCCACCGTGTAAATATCATCTGTGTGTTTAACCTCGACGTTAATTTAAATAAGAAAAAGGAAAGGGCTGCATGAGACATTCCACGTAGTCAGTCAAATCTCGGCACAAAATCAAATATTACGACCAGATTACATATGTTCTGCATACTTATGAATGTTAATAATTAGTGACATATAATAACAAAGATTAAGTGCATGCATGAGCCGTGCGTCAACGCAATGGAGCGTGGACGTGCATTTAGCCAATTAAAGCTCGACCGTAAAAATTTCTCTTCGATGATATCAGCCGAAAACCAGCCGACTAGCTTAATCGTTTTAGCGATTTTTCTGCACGAGACCAGCAGGCGATTTGCTTAAAATCAGTCACGAGTGATAAGCCTTTCGATGATTACTTCCCCGATTATTTCACTTTCTCTCTTTTATTTTTGCGCACGAGCGCGAGAGATGAAACGGGTATGACTCACGGTCGAAAATAATACGATCGGTTTTAATTGCTCGATTATCGGTATCTAAGAAAACAGTCGCGGTGTTAACCTTCGATCGTTAGCATAAACAAAAGTTCAAATTAGTATTGGTCGATCTGCGCTAGACAGCCACAATTAATTAAGTAAATCATATCAATTTTTTCGATTGTTATACACCCGAGCAGCGTATGTTTATACAGATTATGATCTATTATATCCAAGCAATTGCACAGCACACGACGCAGATGATGATGATAAAAAGAGGCTTGATCCGCGAGCATAATAACAAAGATATAAGTGTGTGCGTGTGGGGATATCTGTGTGGGTTTTTGGTGCACTCGAGCGGCAGCTGTACTTGCCAATGGTCACGTATGCCAATAAAAAAGGCGTAGAATCTCTGTTTTCCGGAGGAAATTCTTGGCTCGATCGTTTGCCTATTATTTCGCGCTCTGGTGCCTTGCTCCGTTATAGATCGAATTAGCCGCGGTCCTAAATCTTCGAGCGCGAGCCGTCGTCGCGCGCTCACCGCCTCTTGAAACGTGACGCGGGTTTTTTTGGGGAAAAATACACACACACGCACACAAGTGGAGGGCGTTGTTTTTATTATTACGCATTTATAATTAATTTCTTTAATCGAGTGGATTTTTTTGGGAAATGTACGTCAAGTGTGCTGTAAATGATCTAATCGGTTCGTGGCCAACAAATCAAATTCGAAGATCCTCGAAAAATTGGACGCAGATCGAGTATCAGCGCTGGACAATAAAGATAATGAGCGCGTCTTTCTCATCTCGATCTTTCACCTTATTGCGTGAATTGATCTTTTTTTTTTAATAAAAATTGCGTACGTACACATAAGCAGTAAACAAGTATCGCCGTAAAAAAAAATGATTGATGTCCGGCACTTGGGCTATATCTTGTCAATTGGATTGACCGCTGATCCGAAGTCACAAAACATTATTCAAAAGACCGAAACGATCGATGATATCAGCCTTGTTTTGAATGCATGTAACGTATGTATAATGAAGCTTTATCGAGCGATCGTATCGGCATTATAAAAATGGCTCATTTTATCAATATGCTCAACGGCTTTATATTTTTCATCATAATTCTGCAGCGACGACGCGAGATACTGTGTTTGTGTACGTGATACAAGTACTTGAAGTAGACTCTAAAGAGATGAGCCAAAGTCGTGCAACAGAACGACGCAAAAAAAAACAACAATCCTCGACGATTACGATTCGCGAACGAGCGCAATCGAGCCCAAAAATTTTTTGTCGCGCTCTCTCTGTGTATCTCTTGGATACAAACGACCAAACGATTGCCGATCTCGATGCTTGAAAACAACACGACGGCGCAGGTCGATGCTGCAGCGAGATACGCGAGCGCGCGCACGATTAATAATAGCCACTCGAGGCATGTGCACCGCGCCGCGCGGTAAGAAATTATTATGCATAATTGAAAATACGAGTACTCGCGCGAGTGACTAAATTTAACTTACGAATCTCGACGAAAAACAAGCCGCGAAAATACCGACGATCCTCTACTTCGTCCGTCGACGACGTCTTGGTCGCCGAGCTCCTATCATTATTTATTTATGTTTTTTGTTTATGTTACGTATCGCGAAAAAAACGAAAAAAAGAAAAAAAAAGAAAATTATTTATAATACCCCGAGCATCCGATCTAGCGAAATGCGATATTTTCCAGGGAACTGCTCCAATTTTAAAACTACATCGGAGGATTAATAAGCGCGAGCGGGCGTGCCAACACATAAGTAATACGCGCGCAGCTTGAGCCGCGTGGAGCACGAGATTTGAAATGCAAATCGTCATAACGACGCGTCGCGAGTCGTCGTCTCTCGTTGCTAATCGACCTATAAGCTGTCCGTTCTTAATGCGACTGCACCCATATAAATCTTCCATGCAGGCGTAACGAACGAGAGCGACGCGATTTTAATTCACTCGCTCGGAATCGAATTCGGTCGTTCGATTAGAATTTTTTTTTCATGTATCGCCCTGCATTATATATTACTCAATCAGGTAATTCGTGACGTTATTCCCGGCGGCCACTGACGTAATTTCACGCGTAATAAAAAAAATGCGAATCCACCGTTAGTCGCGCGCGCGCGCGTGTCTCGCCTAATATAAAAAGTTGGATACTTCCTCCCTCTCCTTTATGTCGATCGGCGGCGGCTTTAGTATAGCCCCGAAAGCTCGCATCGCATCTCTGAAACACGCTCGTGCGTGTACGTGCGCGATCGAAACACGGCACGAAAGCACGTGTTGCGCAGTAGTTCGTTCGCGCACCCCGGCCGCTAGCGTATAATACGGAGCACGAGAAAGAAAGAGACGCAGCTGGGGGAGAAAGAGCCGCGGCGCGCTCCGTCAGACAGCCAGAGCCCGCACATATACGGTAGCGCACGCGTCTTCTTTACAAACGTGCGGAGAGCGCACACACACATGTAGGCGAATACTCTCCGTGTGTTGTCGACGCTCATCGTTCTGCGCGTGCGATCGGCTAACTGTGCGGTTTTAAAAGCTCAGCTGTCAGTGGCACTCCGGCCATAGTTCACTGCGGACCGACCGCGAACCGACGAGCGCTCGACAAAGCTTCAACATTCTGTGATACACATCTCTTATATTATATATAAGTAATAGATAGAAGCCAATTCAACAGTATTAGTAACAAAGTGTCAAGTGAGAAACGACTGTGCGATAATCATAGTAGTGTGCTTTATCGGATACAATTCGGAAGTACGCGAAATTTCGTGAAACGCAAAAACGAAAAACAAAAAAAAACGAAACATTTTTGGTCGGCGAGTCCTGCGGGAGTAAATAGTTAATTACGGCGGCGTCAAAGACAGCGAGCGGCGCAACGGGTTCCCAGGGCGCGTCACAGACCACATCTTCGGCTGTGGCCAACTTAAATCTCGAGAACCAACAGATGAACAACAACAACAACAGCTACAAAATGCCAAAGACTAAAGTACTCAAGCCCCTGTTAAAAATCACACGATTCCTCAAGCAAAAGACGAAGGTAATTTTCCGAAACATCTTTCTCTCTACGTAATCTCGCGAAACGTTGTAAAAAAAATGCAAAGAAAAAAGAATGAGGCAGGCAAAAAAAGGCAACTTTAATGTATACTTCGTATACATATCTCGGATCGCGCGATGATGAATTATTCAAACTCGCGCGTCAACGTGCACAAGTGCATAAGTGTATAGTAAATCGTACATTAATCGTATAAAATAAGTGAACGAGGCAGGAGTAGCAGTAGCAGCGAGGAAAAATCGTGCCCCCGAGTACGGCAATACGTGATTTATACCACGTTTTCTGCACGAAAGTTTAATCCAAAATGTATAATTGCGCAATCGCGCGGGAGCCGCGAGCACGACGAGATCCTTTGAGCGCATCTCTCTCGATCGCTGCACCGCGAGTATGCAGGATAACATCGAGCGTCGCTCCGATAAAGCACGCAAATTCGCGCACGCTTCGCCATCTGGAGCTTTTTTATCGCGCCCGCGTCTCGACCGAATCGCTTCTGCTCTTTTCGCACGTCAGTGGGAAACGAGTGTCAATAGTTTATCGCGCGATACATTTCATTTAACGCGCGAGCACAGCCAGCGGTAACAGTTTTTTATGTGTACACGTAGTGTATGATCTGATTTTTTTGGCGCGTAGCAAGTAGAGAGCAAAACGATGATCTAAGCATAGTAATATCAAAACTACTTTCTATTTTTTAAGTAACTCGTGGGTATCTCCGGATTGCGATGGGCTTTTCTACGCTGTACCAAACCCATACGTATTATATGGGCGACCTATTTAATAGCAATTGCGGAGCTTGTTTACTTTTTTTTACCCAAAATTTCTCCGACCCATCGATTTTGGCACGAGAGGATTTACCCGCAACAATAATGCCCATTGTCCCGAACTCCGCGCTTACCAGTCTTTTGGCCGCTGTTACGATATATCGACCTTCGCCGTCGCGAACGCCAACACACCGCGCCGATCGGCGCCGACGACGTCGTACTGCAAAACGATGCATGCAAGTATCGAGAGCGTAATATTGATTCTATTTTATAAGGTTAAACGCAACTCGCACCATCGAGTACATACATCTGCCCGTGTCTGTTCTTTCTCTTTTATCTGCAGCAATGTTTATCGTTTTTACCTCGTTGTTGTATTATTAAATGTTCGTCTGTGTCAGTGTATGCGTGTACAATAAATCACGTACGCACATTTCTTTCGTCTGCATGAAAAAAAAATTGCACAACGAGATTTGCTTTCTACTTTTTTCCACGCTATATATATGTGTGTGAAGCGTCGTATAGCTAATGGCGCGAGGAGTGCAACGTACTATTGCAAAAAATATACGGAAGCTTTATGCATACATTCGTCGCGTTTCAACTTCTCGAGCGACGGAAAATAATTGACTCGATATTGCTTGAGATTATCCTCGATTTGTTCATTAAAAATCGTCTGTCAAAACAAGTTCTATTTTCTACGCGGTAAACATCGTCGCTAGGTCAGCCGATTATAAACATCGGCGCATAAATTCCACATTATTTTTGTTCTTCTTCAACTTTTCCACACTTTTTTTCTTCTTTTTTCCATCGAACGCAGTGTAAAATAAAAAATCTTTTTTGAATTTGTCACTTTCTCTCGCGTGATAGTAGGTATTAGTATAGTAGTATACCGAGCGGTCGCGCGCTATGTATCACGCACGGCCAACTCAGCCGGAGCAGCTCCTTTGCTTTCGTTAAAAATAGCTCTACGTTCGAAATCTTGTAAAAACAAGTTCGATCGTTCTTTCTCTCTTTTCCTCTCGTGTGCTTTCTATCCACAAGCGCCGAGCCATCGGCACTGGTATAGGATAATTTTTATCCGCGAGCTCCAAACGAGAAATGAAAAACAGGCGATTATCTGCAGGCGAACGTGTACTAGGTATACCGGTGTAGGTGTATATATATGCGAACATGATGGAAGAAGAAAAAAATTGCGATAAAGTCGCTAATTACACAGAGCGCGCAGACGTTAGAAACAGTCATTGGACGCGATCTTAGCGTTGGATCGCCGCGATGTTGTTGTGATAGGCAAAAAAGAAATAATACACAACGGGCATGAAACGTGCGCAATTTCTCATGCAGCGAGCGGCTCTCTCAACGATGCATAGAATTAACACACTCGTGACACTGTTCCGATGAACCCATGCATGAATCGATTCGTCGTTCACAACATCGTGATATATAATACTTTTTTGGCCCGCTCTCGAGAGATAATTCACTAATAATATTCAAACTCATTTTCATTGCAAAAATCAAATTATCGAATTTAAATCACACTCGTTTAAACGAATCAAGTATTATAATTAACGCATGCTTCAGCGGTACGAGTACAATGAATAATTCAAGCGCCCGCGCGGGCACGAGGCAGGCGGTAGTGCGCTGCTCCGATCCGCAAAGCGCAAATGAAATATCGTATATTCATTATTTTTGTCGTACTTACCTATATACGTGTGTTTCTCCCTTACTTCATACGTGCAGTGCGCACTTATAGAGCGGGAAGACAAAAAAGAGAGCGGGAAATGCCGCTTAGCTCGAGGGAACAGTAGCGAACGTATATGCGCGGGGGAACATCTGCCTAAAAATACCCACTTCTTTACGGTAGTATGGGTATAAGGTCACGCGAGTTTTTTGATCTTCATTGCAATCGAGTTCGAAGGAACAGGAACGGGCAAAAAAACCAGAAACGCGTCACGTACGCAATAGTGGGGCCAGCAGAAAGCGAATCTGATTTTTGCGCTCCACTCCCAGACTCGGTCCGACCACTCGTCTTCTTTATGTGCAAATATATATATATATATATACACACACACATAAGCTGCAAGTGGTGGGCAGAAGCCAATAGTCTTAAATAGAGCGAGAGGTACGGAACTTCTTTTCAGAGTCGCTGTCATTCGCATCTCGCGCATAGCCTAGACGCGCATCTATACTTTTTTTTTGTTACCAGTTGCCAGTGCGTTTAACGTGTAATAACCACACACGTGTGCAGTGCAGTTTTCTATTGCATTTATTTATCGAGAAAGTCTTTTGTGTTTGTGCGTCTGTGTGTCTTGCATCGTGTCAGAATGTCCACGGCGACGTCGAGCGGTAACGGTTTGAATACAGAAACCGCCACTTTGAATTACGTTTTCCAACATTCCACCAGAGTATTAGGGGTAATTGATTCTTTATTCACTGCTATAATCTCTTGTAAGACTTTAGCCTTCGGTAATATGTGCCATAATACATAAGGTGTGCATGTAGTAAAAATAAGCGGCATTCGACGCGCACCTTTATACACGTATACAGTCGCGTCCAGTCAGACAACTTCAGGTTGCTCGCGCGGGTCCTTGTACGCGCCGCTCGAATTTCGCCCATGGCAAAGTCAAGCAGCGTGAAGTTGGCACTGGCAAAAATTCGTTGCTATATGTGATACGGATACGTATAGGTATACTCGCGAATGAACTAGACGAACAGTTCACCACGTGTTTGTATTCATCTGTCAAGAGTCTAATTTATCTGACTGACGCGCGCGTCCGAGAGCTGCACTCGCATAGCTCCGTTTATTATTCTTTCTTTATTTTTTTATTCGACGATCAACGCGAAAATTTGATCTTGAAGTAAGAAGAAGAAAAACCTCTAGTGTAGGAACCGGTGTCGTTTAAATTCCTGAATTCCAACGTCATGACGCTAGACCTCGCGCTCTCTGTACCAAAGTCTGCCAAGCACAAGGTACGAAAAAGAGATTAATTATTCATCGGCTCGGTCGCGTGAGCTCATTGTGCAATCAAAAATTATACCGCGGAATCCCGTGCCAGAGCACGCGCGCGCCCACAAATTCACACACGCACGCAAGCATAGGTGTATAAAGAGAGAGAGAGAGAGAGAGAGAGAGCCTGCATATCGGAAGAGCGCGAAAAAGAGCAGCAGTCGGCCCGCTTTATTCGTTTCGCAGATGATCGCGCGCTCAATTATTGTGCAGTGACGCAAATCGGAGGCAAAAACGCGATCGCGAGCTGCGCCGCGAGGTCCTCGTCGCTCGCAAAGACAATCAAAAATGCAATCGGCCGCCGATAATCGTTAAAATATATTATCTTTGTGCCGTGCTGCGCGAGAGCTTTTATAATAATGCGCTATACACCGGTGGCGTATAATACAAAATTCTAACGAAGACGCAAAAGAGAGCACAATCAATTAATGCGAGCGATGCAGGTGCATAAATTAATAAGTCGATCCGTGTATCGGTCGTTTTTGTTATAATACACATGTAATTGTGAACGTACATCGGGTATAACTTTTTGTATGCGTCACGTTGTACAAACACGTACTTAACTTACATATATAATTGATTTAATACTTGTCGATTAATTAGTTAAAACGTAAATGTGTGTGGATTATTGCCGAGCGGATGATTCATGCAGCTCGGCAGCTAATTGGCAAACAAAAGCGATATAAGTTATTGGTTTTTTTTCGGGATGGAAGAGAAGAAAAAAAAATAGAAAAAAGAGAAAAACTCGTTGTTGTTGGGGGAAAAAAGAAGCAGACTCTCGTATAATCTCTAACTACACTCGGAAATGCTATTTTCGGGACGATCGTTGCCTTAACGACTAAAAATATCGCATATAATTATTTTGCTGATCGTTGTTTTTCACTAAGTAATGACCGGGGGAGCCGATTTATGTGGCTCGCGGCGCGAGTTTTCGAGAGGCTCTGATCTCGGCACAACTTCTTCAGATAATCTTTGAAATCTGGTTGGATCAATGCAGCCGTCACGAAGAGTCATTTATTTATTTGACGATTATTCCGGAGCAAGCCAAGACAGAACATTTCCGTATTCGGATGGCCGGGCAATGGAAACTTATATTTGTATATTTAAATATGCGTTATATAGCTTTAAGCTGTTTAATCAAAAGAAAATTATAAGCGTGCAATAGCTCTCGAGGCCCGTAAAAATAATAGACGCTCGCACAGTTTTACGAGGCACGATAAAAACTTCGTCGATTTGTTCCTCGTCGGTAATACGCCAATGTGCTTTTATAACGCGCAGTGCAGCTCTATACAGCGCGTAACGTGGAGCACCGCTGTTTGTTATCGAGTGTACTCTCAATTTTTTTTCGCTTTTCGCCGTCGCATATGTTATGCACTTTTCGAGTAAATACCCCGTTGCATACAACACGTAGGTATAACTTTGTGTTTGCATCACATTTATCGCATCGCATGACGAGCAGCCACATAATAGACGCGTATAATCGTAATTTTTGCGCAATTTCGCTGGGGAAAGGTTACCGCGCGTTTACGGGGGTACGGGGAAAAGCAAAAAGCCGATGCGGTTCATCGTTCGTCCATATCGGCAAGTCTGAAAAGCAGATCGGTATGCGTAACGCCCTTGTCCAATGCTTCCCATCGTATAGCTACAATCAATTGCATCAAATTGAAGCAATAAAATTGCGCAGCTTCTGTCGTCCGTCGTGTACGCGTCGCGTCGTCTAATATAAGAAACATATCGATTACATCTCGCCGTGACTGCGCGCGGCAAAAATTCAATATTGATCCGGTTCCATCGAGATAATACCGTCGCGAAGACTTTGCGAAACGCCGTGTAGCATTCGGTCGGACGAACACAAGCCGGGTTATAAAAAAAATCAAAATTAAAAAAAAAATAATAAAAACGAAAAACAACAAATTAGCCGCTGTTACATGAACTGGCGTATATAGCGTACAGCGAGCTCGATCTCATAATTAATTTCCGGTCGCTATGGGCGCGCAACGGCGGCAGCGAAATAATACGACGAGTCCTCATTATGCATATGCGTCGCGCTGTTATATACATTCTTACCGTTGATCTCTCTAACATATAACACAATGAGGCCTATCTCCATCCTAGTTACATCATGCGCAGGATAGTCGGAGTCTCTCTCTGCGTGAGCTCCGGAAAAACACGTGGTTTTGTTGTCACTCGGTCGATGCCCCATACATAAAACGTGCCACACTCGTCACGTGTTCTCCATGGAGCTCGATGAGATGTTGGTATGCTCGTCAGGACACGTATAATACCTATACACTCGTTGCACGAGATGAGCGCGTGTTTCATTTACGCAATATTTAATAGAAAAAACGTAAGATAGGACTCGAGGGATCCAATATGAAGTGGATGCACGAAAATAGAAAAGAAAAAAAAACCTGAACAGCCAGCAGATGGTCGTGTCCGCTATTGCGTCAGACCAATAGTGATAGATGGGACGCTCGCAAAGAGAAACGCGATACTCTCTTACCTCGGCTCGCGCAAGGTGAGCGCGATGTACTTATTCGAGGAGCATTATATTATGTTCGCGATTTGCGTATCGCGTTTCTAACTTGTAAGCTCGATTATCAAAGCCTAGAAGTCCTCTTGTATTATTAATTTTTTTTTCGATTGTACACAATTAATGTTCTTGATGTACTTACAATGACACTGAATACAACTATTACACCTGCAAATACAATTCAAGCATACGTATGATACATGGATCCCTATTGATCTATATCTATAAATTATATACATTTTTTAATTACTGTTTACTACTAAGATAATTAAGTATCCTTTGGTTGTGCCTTTTTAACTATCATACAGTGTAATAGATGATTATTTAGAGTTAGACATATACATTTAGTGTATATTAGCCACTTAGTAATCTTCACCTTTTTTACCTCTACAATCATACCATGCAATGTAATCTGTTGCTAACAAAAAAATTTTCAATACTTCCACGTGAGCATTATAATTCAGAAACGACGCACGAACGGTGCGCCCGCACAAACGCTTGTGTATACAAAACAATGGCAATTTGTTATTGTCAAGCGTGTGCGTGTGTGCTGTATCGCGCTGACGTGCGCGCGTGTGTGTGTGTGTGTGTGTTTGTAAGCACGGACGAGCGAGCGAATGTGTGTGTAGGAGGTCCAAACTTTTTGTATACCCAGAATAAATACAAACGTCCTCGATTAGCCCATTATGCAACGAGTCCATATACCCGAGCAAATGTGTGTGTTTGCATCGCGATCTGCATCGCATGAATCAAAAAAGTAAAGACATGATGGTTTAAATACCTATATATAATATACTATACTGCTGCACTTGTTGCCATAATATCTCACAGGCACACCAGAGCTAACGTGTTTGATGTTAGAACATTCGTTTTTTATATAGATCTTAGCGACACCTTAATTAGTAAGGGATTATTGCGAATCGTGATGAGGATTCAAAGACGAGTTTAATTAACGCCATTTCGTTGTCATTTTTCCAGGTACTGTCTATGAGTGAGGAACTCAGAAGAGCACTTTACGCAAACAGTGCCATCTCGCTGGACGCGGAGCTCGCGGTTCCAGATCTCGTCGGCACGACCGAAATTCTCAGCGATGAGCACAGAGAACAGCTTTGCCGGCATCTGCCCGCGCGAGCGGAGGGCTACCTCTGGACCCTCGTCTTCAGCACCAGTCAGCACGGCTTCAGTCTCAACAGTATGTACAGAAAAATGCAGAAGATCGAGAGCCCCATACTCTTGGTCATCGAGGACACACAAGGAAACGTGAGTTGAACATTGAGTCACGCATGTTGTATATGAAACAAAAAAGAACTCGAGCGAACTTTAAACTCAATCGATCGTTAAATTTGTTTATAGGTATTCGGAGCGTTGACCTCGTGCTCGCTGCGAGTGAGCGACCATTTCTACGGTACCGGCGAGTCACTCTTGTTCAGGTTCAGTCCGAGGTTCCAAGTCTTCAACTGGACCGGCGACAACGTATACTTCATCAAAGGCAACAACGAGAGCTTAGCCATCGGCTCTGGAGAGTAAGTTAAAAGTTCACTTTATTTCACACGAGACAATGCTATACCGATACGGTCTCTGGCCTTAATCCACGCGTCGCGCTCTTGCATAAAACCATATAAAAGAGTCTTGATTATCGATTTCGCATAATATGACAAAGTATTTTGCAAAGCGGTCGATTCAAACTGACACCTTTCTAACAATGTCCTCTTTTTCTTTGCATTGCAGCGGTAAATTTGGCCTGTGGCTCGACGGCGATCTGTACCAGGGTAGGACACAATCGTGCAGCACATACGGCAACGAGCCCTTGGCGCCGAGCGAAGATTTCGTCGTCAAAACGCTAGAGTGTTGGGCGTTCATATAGGATACACTACCATTCCAGCAGTTGTCGCAAAGCGAAGCGACGACTGCTGGCTTTAGTTCATCTGCTACGGTCGAAGCTAAACCGGCTTGAAGAATCAACTGATCAAACTGATTTTCTTCTCGCTAATAACACAAAATTTACGTGTAGATATATATGGATAAATGCATTATATCTCTCGATGTGTCATACTAAAGAGTATAAACTACAAAAAATTACACGGATTAAATATACATACTTACAGACACGTTGCATGTATATGTATGATATATATCTATTACGAGGCGAAATTTTGACTTCTGAGATGCAGCGAAGAAGATGTCAGGAAACAAGAGAAAACCCACCTACTTGATGATTAGCAAAATCGATGATACGGCTACGAGACGCTCTAGATAGTGACGATATTGAAATAAATCAGCGTGCTCATGGTGCACTGTGTAAAATGAAAAAAAACATAAGAATATTATTATATAATATAAAATACACTCCGTAAATTGCCAATTGCCTCGTCGAGTTTGAGAAGGCATCGTCGACACAGTTGTTTGGCATGTCGACCACCGTTAAAAAAAGACTCGGACTCGCGTACAAACAAATTAAATAGAGATTTTCATATACTTCATTGAATATCGTCGTTGACGATATCTCTAATACGTACCCGTATTCTTCCTTCACATTTTTTCGCATTGGTAGGACCGATGTTTTTTATTTTGCAAATCGTTTGCTTTTTGTTTTTATTTTTTGTAATTTAGACTATATTAATTTTATCATTCTTACAACTACAATTTATGTTACATTTTATATATAATACTTTTGTGTATTACCGCGTTAATTTACGAGAACTATCAAAGTTATTGTAAACGATATATAGTGGAGCCGCGAATGTGCCCTTTTGTGTATAAAGTCACGTATATCAGGACATGTATGTGTGTCGGTGTGTAACCGCTGTTGATTGATGGTAATTCTCGTTGCAAAAAGTTATATTTTAATTGTGAAAAAGAAAAAAAAATAGATGAAAACGAGAGTACCACGAGAAAACAATTAATACACGCTTACGCTTGTGCATTGTTGCTATAATAAGGTAGTTTGGCGATCTTGAAACGACGATTGTTTTATACCTAATGATGAAATTGCAATGCGATGTATATCAAGTTTATATAAATGCGAATATCGAGTGCGAGGAAGAAAGGATTGCGAATACAAATTGTACTGTTTACGATATTCGTGTTGGTGATGATGTTTGTTATTATATTATATCGAGAGTGAGAAGAAAACCTTGTTGTTTTAATGTTCATGCCATTTGCCATGTAAAGACTCAAATGTGAACATTGCGTGTGATTAAAATAACTACTATAAGATAGAGATGAAAAATTCATATTTTTTGAACGACGACGTAATGGGTATTGTGAGAAGAGAACTGAAAACGGTGTAGAAATGAAAAAAAGCGTATTAATGAAGAATATATAACGTTTAACGTTTGATATAATATTGGCTTTGTTTCAATGTGGCTTATTACAACAAAATAATGAAACGGAAATCAAGCAAATGCAAAGAATTATACAAACTATTTAAAACAAAAACGCTAAACTAACCGTTTGTTAATGTGTAGATATGTAGATAGTAAATGTAAATATATACATATATTATAATGGTTTAAACCGTGTTAAAAATGCATACAAGAAAAAGTGGTCATAATTTCGAGTACTGCTTAGAAAATTATACTGAAAAATATATATATGAACAAAAAGAGGATTATTACTCACGTCTAAACATGCATATATATATATTCTAAGCCTACATAGGAAAAGAAAGAAGACACAAGACACAGAAATACACTCATCATGTTAACACGTTACGCATTATTGTTTATTTGATTAATTACTCTTATGAAGTAATTTGCAAAAATTCATAAATGCGTTAAAACGCATTCGGAGGCTGTATATCAAGGAGGATTCACGCGTTTGACCAGTGTTTAGGATCTGAAAAAGAAAACCAAATTATCTTATTTATTATTATTATATTTATTATTATTAGCATTATTATTAGAATTATTATTACTATTATCATCATTATTATCCTTAGTATGTTAATCTCAAATGAGACGTTTATTATTAATGAGAATATTAAAACAAAAATAAAGAGATTTTATCGATTAAGGATTCTAAATGAGAAATTGGTCGTTACTATTTATTCACTCAACTTTTTTAACTAAATAAATATAAAACTAACAAATGATGGTTCACTTGAATTCGAGTTATAAAGATGCCAACTATTTAAAAAAAATGCATTAAAATAGTTGATAATCTGTTAATTAATATTACGTTTCATCGCATGCGATGTAAGCTAATACGTATATACTGCGAAAATATATACACGTATACATTTATAATCAATACTGTCGTCACGCTGGACATCCAAGGAAAATTTTCATGACCCGTTACATTAAAAATTTCGTGTTTAGAGACACTCAAATTGACAAAAGGGGTCCACTTCACACACAGACAATTTTATTGTTATACGTCTGAGTTATCGGTAAATCACTTGGAATCAAATTTTCCGCGATGAAAAAAAAACAAACTAATGACTAAGCCAATTGTCATGCTCACTTTAACAAAAAAAAGTCAAAATAAATCATCACCATTGCTCGTATTTATGGGAAAATTTTTTGAGTATAAAAAGCCTAATGAGTAAAGTTGATATAATAATATATATACATTTAAATGTAAGAGCAGCTCTGTCAAATATTTTTTCCTTTTTTTAAGAAAAAAAAGTTAACTAAAGAAACGGATAAAAAAGCATATATGTACGAAGCAGTATATGTGATTCACAGAAAATCCCACGATCGCAATCATTGCGACTGCAACTAATATCATTAAACATATCGTGAGCTATGAACTAATAATGAGAATAATTCCTTCATTTTTCTACGTGACAGCTCTCGAGACAATTAAAATGATACATGCATTTTGCTAAACAAAACGTGGAGAGAGTGTCGGGCGAAATTCATTATAATTACGATGTAGTAAAATTTAGAAAAAAAGACGTTTGGTTATTATGCTTGTTAATAATAATGATAAATCGTCTTTTTAGTAAAGCAGCGAAGAGAGGTATCGTAGTGATTAATAAATAAAAGTTAACTGTAAGAGTTGATAAACACGATTAGTACATTTTAAAAAGTAGATGGAAAAATTCATAAATAATAAACATAAAATAAAGTAGACGTGCTCTTGTGATACCGTATATAATAATAAATATGTATTAATAATACAAAAATAACAAACGTGAAACTGTTCCCTGATAATGCTTTTAATAAATGAGCGCAGCTTCTTTTTTAACATAGTGAAAAATCATTGAACTATCAATCATTTAAGATTATTATATTAACTGCTTTGTTTATGTGCAATTTGTGCAATATTATTGTACGAAAAAACTGTCGTAATATTTTCCATGGAATATTGAAAAACATAGAAGTGAGTTTTTTAGCAGTATAAATCGTAGTTCGCACACACTCGAATCCACGCAAATGCAGTATTTGTACGTTAATTTGCAAAACAATGAAGAACATGGTTACAAATAAAACAATTTGTTATTGATGAAAAAAAAAAAAAAAAAAAAAAAAAAAATTAAAAAAAGAAAGAAAAAAAAAGAAATTATATATATCGTGTTTACTGCCTCTAAAGCACTCGTAGTCTAAATAGGTGATGAACAAAGTAGCCGAGAATGAATCATTGTGAAACGACTATAACAAAAGAAAAAGCAACAACAAATTTCTCAATTTGAAAAAAGCACACATACAACTACACGCGTACACTCACATAAGAATAAGCAAGGGCACACGAGTTACTTAATATAAACAAATTAAAATACTTGTATATCTACTAATCGTCAATAATCAATGGTTAATGGGGAATGAAAATGATACTTTTACGTTAGGAGGAAACTAACGTCTTATCGAAACTAACCAGTCTACAAAACACAACTGAAAATCACTTTTCAACAGATCGTACAATCGTATTTCTAAGTACGCGGAAAAACAAGGTAAACGATACCAGACGAAGTTTCAATCCACGGGTAAAAATGATTGTTTTCTTTTTAAATTGGTGAAACAATACCATTTTTAACTGCGATTATTTAATATGTAATGAAAGGTAACTCAAACTGTTCGTTGTGTGTCGAAATTCCTGTTTGGCCAATTAATCACGAGGTTGTTGCACGTATGAATGAATAAAAATCCTCGACCCCCTTAGTCTCATAACAGATGTACCTTGTGTATAAGTAAGCAAAAAAAAACTTTTGTTAAAGGTTCGTGGCGAAAAACTTTTCTTAACAAAAAAAATAACAAAAAACCAGGATGCTTCAGAAATTGACGATACTTGTTCATTTTGAGTGGAATTTGAACTAGGAAAAATGTGCGGCGTCTTGAGACAGACATGCCGTAGATCAAATGTCGTATTTTTCCCTTGAAAAACATTCTTTAAACGTCCGGTTTAATGATAAGATGAAACAACAGTTTTTCACTTAGCTGACTGATTTTTTAAAGATGTCGGTTAATTTTCACGTATCGACGAAGACAATTAACTTAAAAAAACATTGATTCACCCTGACACGTCGCATGTGCGAATCAGTGACATTTATTTAACGATTTATAATTCAATTGAACTTTTTTTTAAAAGCAGACAATTTTTCACCGCTGAGTAACTTGTCAATTCTTCAATTGTGTTGAGAGTGATGAAAAAAAAAGATAAAAAAAAAAAAATAAATAAATACATGTTGTAATAAGGAAAAGATTCGCGAGCTTTAGAGCCAATTGTGATCTTTCTTATAATATACATACTTTAATAACGTATAGTTTGTATTTTGAAAAATAAAAGAAATTAGATACATACACACGAGCGTACACGGTTGTAATGAAAAACGATGGAAAAAAGGAGAAGATGAATAGGTGAACAATTTTTTTCAAGCCAAATAATACTTAAGATGAGATCGATTTACTACACACTCGCGTGAAAAAAAAAACATTTATATTATACATGAATAATATGTGGAGAACCTCTCGTACATTGTCAATTAGATTCAGACTGACTGCATGGGATTGACACACGCGCATTAAATGATGAGAACTTAAAAAAACGAAGAAACACTCTCGATGTTGTTCGATGTTTCTATAAAACCAAAAAAACGACAACAACTTCTGTACTTAGTATTCTTTGAAAAAATGAAGCAAAAAAAAAAAAAATTAAACAACCATATGTATAGTCGTGTATTGTCATCGTCGTTTAAAAATCATGAGATACCTATGTAGCTTAAACTAAACAGAGTGAAGAAACCTAAGCTATTATGAGCAAATCCTATTTAAAAATGGTGGACGATAGTCTTTAAAATAAAAAAAGCAGAGCGAAACGTTCATTCTTTAAGAATCTAGGTTTACATTGATAACAAAACTACAAACAATCATAGGTGAAGAAAAGCTGAACCATTGATAATGTTGCTTGAAAATCCTTGGTCTATAATTTTCAACTGAGAAAACATCTACAAGAATAACGATGAGCCCGAAGAATGTTTGTAGCTAGAATTATTATAAAGCAAAGTAGTTCCTCTCTGAAAGCCATGCCGTGCGTAAGAGAAAGCCAATCCAAAACGAGCATTAATTAATCGGTAGAATAAAATTAGAGATATAGGTCCTTTTTTTGAAGCGTTCATTACAAAACTCAAAGTGTCGACAGTGTACTAGATGATTAATCACTTTAAATGTAAATGTCTTCGGTACCTGACAAAACAAAGCCCTCCCCCTATCTTCCCCCGTGTTTCTAACTGAGCTCCCTGATCGAGTGCTAATTCGCCAATTGACAAGAGCTTCGTGGCTAATTTTCCTATAATTTCCATATGCAGCATTATATCTGATACCCGACATGACATAACTCTTTCTACTGTTCAGCGCGTAAATGACATTCCTAAAGTTCGAAAATTGCAACATATCACTTATTGGGCAATAAGAAAAATTAATAATAAAAATGATAATTTCGTATACAGCACAATTTACAGCATCGTAGTTCTCGTCAATTGGATGATTCGATCTGTAAAAATTTAATCGAGGCAGCCGCTATGACAAACTCAAAATATTAACAAAAAAAAAGATTAAAAGTTGATGCTTCTCCCCCTCCTCCGGACCCCGTCTCTCTTTTTGATTAAGCTGTAAGCTGGAGAAAAAACTTTCAATTCTCTGGACCAAATGGATGACAAAAAAATTTTACACTTCTATAATAAAAGAAAAACCGAAGGAAATAAAATATTATATTATGTAATAAAAAAAGCTTCAAGTTGTGAATTCCTACATAATTACACGTGGACACATATAACAATGAGACAAACAGAATCGACGAACGAATGTTGTCATTTATGTGGCCATCCTAAGACGCTGTCTTCTATATAATGTACGTGTACAAAAACTACAAAAAAAAACAATCAAAATACTACGTTGCTTGGTAGATTAAAAAAAAAAGTACGCCATAATCCGTGTAATTTAAACTGTTGTATGTAGCAAGTACATCACACCGATATATAATATCCAATGATGATTATTAATACAAATTTAAGAGAAAAAATGGAACGTTTTATTTTTAACGAAGAGCTGACGATATGACTTGGCATGAAAACAATGATGATGTTAACGGAAGATCATGCTATTGACCCTTTGAGTGTGCATCGATCCTCGAAAAAGCTTAGCGCATTTTTGTAAAAATAGCTACTTTCTCGAGGTTGAGCAAGAAAAAAAAATAATAATAAGGAGCTACCACACCCCACTACTTCCGAATAACACCAGCCACCATCACAATTATTATAAAACAACAAGAAAAAATACAACACTTAATAATTCGCGGTATTGAGAGTTATTGTTATATCTCTCGACAATAAACATCAGGAACAGCAACAACAATAATAACAACAACAGCAACAACAACAACAACAACAATAACAACAAAATCGACATCCGATGACAGACGATTTATAATAATTATAATATTTATTAAGATTTCATGATTTTTTGAGACACAACGCGAACACCCACACAAATACACGAGCATGGCACAATTGACGACTCATACTTTATTATACACTTCATCGCCCATTGTACACGATGATAAAGTGAACATGTAAATATTATATTGAATCGATTGAATCGACTTTCTGAAGAAAATAACATGACGTGACGGAGAGAATAATTAAAATTACGGTGACAAAGGACCCAAAAAATGCAAAAGCAAAAAACTGTACAGATATGTAAAGAAAAGTTATATATTGTGTATAGCTAAGAAAATATATCGCATAGAGTATACTGCTGTATAAATCGACGAGAAAGGAGGCGCGCGAAAAGATATTACATTAATGCTATAGAGAAGAGAATTAATAGAATAAAAATCGAAATATAAATATTTTTGCTCTTTCGGAAAATCGATTTAAATAAATGAATAGATAAATTATAAAATGAATAATGCCTAAAAAAATTGATGACAAAAAATTGCCTATATAATTATTATATTGTGCATCACGTCGCTCGCATCTATATATATATAAATATTGTGTACTTTTTACATTCCACGATAACGAAATAAAAAGAAGAATTACCGACATTCATACAGACGCACATTTACACAGAGACAAACACGTAAGGAGACAAATTTGATGGAAATACGAACGTTAAAAATGGAGGACTGCGCATAGCAATTTTTATCGAAAAAAGGCTTGGATCCGCAAAATGCCGCACGCGCGCGAGCGTGATTTATCTCAAATTTTCCTTATTGTGTATGGATGTTTCAACGTGAACATACATGTTACATTGAAAATCGTATAATAGATGTACAAGAATTTTTATGTGATTTGAAAAATGTTCAGTGTGCGTTTGTCAGCAGTTCCAAAATGTGTTTATCCCTCAAAAGGGATGACTATTGTAGCAGCGTAATTGTTAGAGGTAAATCACGAAAAAAACACGTTCGGTTGTTAATTTTTAATAATTAAGTTTTATTACTCGTGCGTTAAGTATTATAAAAATAATAATAATCGAGAGGCCTCGAGTGGCTTCGCGTCGATGTTAAATTTAAATTTGTATACCTTAAAAATGCCACGGGTTTGTTTAGAACCACGCAGAAAAGGTTTTTCGGATCTCACCCGATCGCAGGTGATCATATTGACAGTCAATATATTAAAAAAAAACGATATTATTATGCTCCAAAATGTAAAAGTCACATATAAACATTCGAGAATCTTATGTGCGGTTAAAGTGATGATTAGCCGAATTCAACGCATAATAATATATCCAGACACACAAACACGTACACACTCTATATGCACACACAGTCAACATAACAATCAACGCAACATAACAATATCTATAACGTTATAATACATACACTGACCAAATGATGCTGCGCACGATGATGCTGGTGTACTTGTACGGTGCAGATTTAAGCTCGATTGTAGCGCGAGGGATTTTAAAAACAAAACAAAAAAATACACAAAATTAAATTTTAATTACATTGTAAGCTGTGCACGCCGACTAAGACGCTGTGTACTGCTATGATACATTCGCGTGATATTTGTGTGTGCGTGTACACAAGCTCGCGAGCGCGCATTAAATTATATAAACGAAGACAAAAAAAAATTGTTTGAAGACACTATAATGTTGTACAAATTAAGCAAACAAAAAGAAAAAGACAAAAAAAAATACCAGAGAAGTTCTAAATTAGTGTATTATGTATTACGTATACACGAGTGAGAAAATGTATAACCGACAAAGAAAGAACGACGGATGAATAATTTACTATTTAACGCGGTTGTGTGGAATTTAAGCGCCGTGCTAACTATGATGCATGTACAGGATATATAGAGCGTGGGATACTTATTAAAGTCGGACGAGGTGCCATAATAATTATTACAAAAAAAAAATGCAATTTTAAAACAACAAATCTTTAGCGATGGTTGTAGATTTTAACAAACGATGGTGTGAAGAAACAAAACAAATTAACAATAACAAATATTGCAAAAAAAAACAAACAAAAAAAAAACAAATGAAAAATGACGTGCGCGCGAGAAGCTGATATATGATACATTTAAGAGAAATCCTAATGAAGATTAAAAAAAAAATGAAGAAGAAATGAATATATAAATATTATATTATATACATAAAATTATATTTCACCCAGTCGGTTATATATTATTCTAAGAAATTTGAATATTATATTATGGATAAATATATATCGACTGGCACGACAAAAACAGAAAAACAAAAAATGCTGTGCGTTCTATACATAATGTATAATGTATGATACATAAAAAATGAGAAAAATATATCTAATACATGAACATGTATGAAAATTTAATTTTTCCACCGTGTCACGCTCATTTATAACCCCTTGGCATATCCAATTCCGCACGATTCCCTCGTATAACTACCGATTTCCTTTTTTGGGGAAAAAAGTACGATATTATTATGAAAAAGTAAACGCGCCGCCGTGACTCGGTCGTAATCGCCACAGCTCCGCTCGCATAACGTTCATTCAACCGTTATAATCGACCCAAGAAACGTTAATACGGAGATCCGCGAAAGCAGTAGTGTACGCAAATACATAATATCGAAGCGATCTTTATCTCGCACATATATGCGGAGCCGCGAATAAAAAGCTCATCTTTTGCCACGTCACGCCGCGAACATTATATACCTATCCTACTACAGGCCACGAGCATCTCGCGTATGAGCCGCGCATTCAATGCATGCACATTCACCTGTTACGAGCCGGCCACACCGTATACCTATATAGACCTACTGCAAATATTAAAGTCATCTTATGCAGTGGCCGCGCGGCGCAGCAGCAGCAGCAGCAGCAGCAGCAGCAGTCATAGCCTAACGACAGTGTGAGCGCGTCTCTTGCACCGTATACACTCGCACGCGGTCGCCACGATAACGATATATAAGTTTTATGTGAAAAAAATTAATCATAATAATAATCGCACGAGTGCGAGCCCGAGCCGACGACGTCATCCCGAACGATCTTTCGCTCGAAAAGACCGAATTAATTGAAAAAGGAAAGAGATAAGTCCATTGCGTTACAGGTGAAACATATTTCATTTCGCAATGTTCGATCAATCCACACCAGCGGCTCGATTGTTCGTATACGTGCCAGTCAAGTCAGCGACGTCAGCCGCACGATGATGAAGAGAAACCTCATCAGCTGGTTCAAGTTCGCTGTGCTAGCTGTGTTTACGGTTTTTCTCACCACCCTCATCTTTCGACTGATTCGTCCACCCCGCAGTGTCGCGAGATTGCCGACAAATCCCAAGGCCTTGCCATTGAAAGACGCACAGAATCCGAAATGGAGAGCTCGCTTGGTTCAGCATCCAGCTGGCCTCGTAAGTCGTCCTCTTTTTATCAGACGTTTCATGAGGTGGAATTTTTAAGTGATCTTTTTTATTTATTAGGACGTCGACGCAGAGGGAAAAATAGATTGGCATGATTATAAGGGAATTCAAGAGGATGACAAGCGCACTGGAGTTGGAGAGCATGGTAAACCTGCATCGTTGTCACCACTCATGAATGAAATTGAAGAAGCACTGTACAAGGTAAATGGTTTTAATGGAGCATTGAGTGACCAGATTTCCTTGAATAGATCTATACCAGACATAAGACATCCAGAATGCAAAAACAAACGATACTTGAAAGATTTGGATTCTGTCTCAGTGGTCGTCTCTTTTCACAATGAGCATTTTAGTACTTTGATGAGGACCTGCTGGAGTGTAATCAATCGCTCGCCTCCATCTTTGCTCCATGAGATTATTTTAGTAGATGATGCGAGTACAAAGGTTGAGTTAAAAGATAAACTTGACAAGTATGTAAAAGAAAACTTACCTAAAGTAAAAATAATAAGACTGCCTAAGAGATCTGGACTTATAAGAGGAAGATTAGCTGGAGCTCAAAGAGCTACTGCAAAAGTTCTTGTATTTCTTGATTCCCATACTGAAGCTAATGTTAATTGGTTACCACCTCTCTTGGAACCAATAGCTAGAGATTATAAGACTTGTGTGTGTCCTTTCATAGATGTTATTGCTTACGATACATTTGAGTACAGATCTCAAGATGAAGGTGCAAGAGGAGCATTTGACTGGGAATTGTACTATAAAAGACTACCTTTATTGCCAGAAGATTTGGAAAAACCATCAGAACCTTTCAAGAGTCCTATTATGGCTGGAGGTTTGTTTGCAATAAGTGCTAAATTCTTCTGGGAACTTGGAGGATACGATCCAGGCTTAGACATCTGGGGTGGTGAACAGTATGAATTATCATTTAAAATATGGCAATGTGGTGGTGAAATGTATGATGCTCCATGCTCTAGGGTTGGACATATTTACAGAAAGTTTCCTCCATTTCCGAACCCTGGTCGTGGAGACTTTTTGGGTAAAAATTATAAAAGAGTGGCCGAAGTGTGGATGGATGAGTATGCTGAATTCATTTATAGAAGGAAACCTCATTTAAGAGTCATGGATCCAGGAGATTTATCGCAACAAAAAGCATTAAGAAAAAAATTACAATGCAAACCTTTCAAATGGTTCATGGAGAATATTGCTTTTGATCTTGTTGAAGTTTATCCTCCTATTGAGCCTGATGATTTTGCTTATGGTGAAATAAGAAATGTTGGAAGTCCTGATGTTTGCTTGGATGCAACTCATAGAAATAAAAATGATGATCAGGTATTTGTAAATACTTGTGTGAAAGATAATCCAAAAATTATTGGTCAACAAGAATTTCAAATGACTTGGCATAAAGATCTACGCCCAAGTAAACAAACAGAATGCTTAGATGTCTCAAGTGGAGGCAATAAAGCTCCCATAACTTTATATCCATGTCATGGAAAAGAAGGAAATCAGCTTTGGCGTTATGATGTTGAAAAACAATGGTTAATTCATGGCAGTAACAGATGCTTGGACATGGATGAATCAGTTATGAAGGCTTTTGTTTCTAAATGTGATACTACATCTCTAACTCAAAAATGGATCATAGAACATGTCAATATGAAAGCAATTAGAAATTGGGATAATATTGGTACAAAAGCTAGAAGACCTGGTCTTTAAAGCAACCTTTTATTTTGCCATTAAAATTACTAGTCATTGTGTTGACTTTTTAAAAAATGGACTTTTCATTGCAATGAAAGAAACATTATAAAACAAGAGACTTAAAAAGAATGTGTATTGTGCCTTAAAAAAATTTTTTTGTTGAATTATAATTCAGGGTGTTTGCATGAAAACTTAAGTTGACAACTTTTTTAAAGATTATTTCATGAAAAATGTTCATTTTGTTTTGAGCACAGCCATTGTGATAAAATGATTTATTTTCATTGTGATTATATTTAAATGCAATAAACCATTCCATGCGTTCAAAAGTGGTTTTAAAATAAGGTTGCAACTTTTCTACAATATGTTAAATTGTAATGTTAAGGAAAATTCTACACTGTGGTAGCTTAAAAATTTGTGTTATTTGTTAAATATTTTAATTTTTTTAAATTAAAGGCTGCCTGTGGTTGAGGCTCTTGATTTATTTATTGCTTATTTAATGTCTATTGAAATGTCTTCTATTTTTTTATTTTTATACTAATTAATTGTAAATAGAGAATCAAAATTATCATTATATTTCAATATCCATATCACTTTAGCATTAAGTGCTTTATAGGCATATGGAGTGATTGATGTACATAATAAATCATAGGAATTGAGCTCAAAGTATGAAAAATTAAATCGTAAATCAATGCAGAGATTAAATACAGTTGTAAAGCTCCATTATATATATTATTCGTTTGCATAATGTACACAAAAACAATTTTCACAGCATTAAACATCAGCTGTCATAGTTTTATAAAGAAAATGGGTAGCTCTTGCAATATTTAAATTTATGCCCGAATGGATTACTGAATAAAATAATGTAATTATCCAAGAGTACTTGCGTTTTTTTTTTAATTTCGTCACAATAAAGTAACATAAGCATTTTGTAAAAGCTTATGCATAAAAATTAGTAATACAAATAATTAAGAGTCATACATATCATACGTATAAATAATTGTACAGGTAAAAACAACGTTGAGTATAATACGGAGTCTGTGCCAAGGATGAAAAATTGTGTATATTATAAGCAAACAAATGACTGATATTTTTTGATGATAAAAGCCACAATTTTACCAACTTGCAATAAAAATTAACGCAGCTCAAATATAATTCAGAATTTTTATTTCTCTCCTCAATCAAAGTCTGCTGTACTGAGATTCATGAACCACCATGTCCCTCGTAACATCTTTAATGCTCGAACAACCTTCAAATATAGAAAACAAAACGAAATTTTATTAACTAACTTTTATTAATTAATTTTTTTTATTTGGATAAATCTTAAATTCTTACCCGATAACGCGAAAGCGACATCAATTTCTCGCCTCATCATTTCCAGTACCTTTCGAGCACCCTTTTCGCCATCGTGAACCAGACCCCAGAGCATGGGTCGTCCAAAGAAAACCTACTCGAAAGAATAAAATTATAAATTTGTCGAAATGTTTTATAATTTTATGCATTAAATTCATAATGGGGTATACCATTCTTGCACCGAGCGCCAAAGCTTTCAGCACGTCGGTTCCTTGACTCACTCCACCGTCCAGGTAGACTTCAACCTTGTCGCCCACTGCTCTAACTATTTCCGGTAAGGCTTCTATCTGGTTTTACAAAACGATTATAATGTTTGATTTGAGAAAATGAAAAATGTCTGTATTAAAAATATGTTACCGATGCAGGAACACTATCGATCTGACGAGCTCCGTGATTTGATACCAAAATCGCACTGGCGCCATGTTCGACGGCCAGAAGGGCGTCTTCCGCAGTCAGAATTCCCTTCAGGACTATCGGCAATTTAGTGATGCTGCGAATGAAAAAGTGTCAAGCTCGACCGATCGATTTTCAATGTGAAACCGGTAACAATAGTCGTACCTTTTCAACCAGGCCACGTCTTTCCAGGAGAGCGAGTCGTCGAAGAGATTCGCCACGTACTCGCTCAAGCCCGAGCCATCACTGGCCGAATTGATCTTTTGCGACAGCAAACCCTCGAAATTCGCCAATCTGAATCGTCCCGTCCGCAGGCAACGAATCAATAAAAATCGAGCCGATCGGGTCGAGAGTTCGTATGTATCATGCAAGGTAATTCGAATTACAATGTCGATCGCTCACCTCAAGTGTTTCGGAAGGGCAAATTTGTTTCTAATGTCTCGGCGACGATCGCCGAACATGGGCGTGTCGACGGTCAGCACGAGGGCCTTGAAGCCGGCTCGCTCGGCTCTGCGCACGAGGTCGCGGGTAACGTTGCGATCGAAGTAGACGTAAAGTTGAAACCACTTGATGGCCTCGGGCGAGGCTTCTGCGACCTCCTCGAGGCTCGACGTCGACAACGTGGACAGAGTGAAGATGGTCTTGGCTCCTCCAGCGGCTGTTTGGATACTCTCTCATTAGATATGAATAATTATCGAATTTGTGATTAGTGATCGACTTTTACCTTTGACGTTGGCGCACTCGCCGTCTGGGTGAGCCATCCTCTGCATGGCCGTCGGTGACACCCCCAACGGCATGGAGATCCTCTCACCGAGAATCGTCGTGCTGATGTCTCGCTTCGAGACATTGGTCAATACTTTGGGCCTTATACGAAGTCTAATATTCGACAGCGCAATTTTCGTTACAGCTCGATATCCCCGAGTCAATGCCGGAGTTGAGTGATCGTAATAGCAAATTTTGTGCACTTACTTTCTGAACGCCTCCTTGTTCAATCTTAGGGTCAATTCCTCGCCGGCGCCGCTGCGGTAATAATCCTTTATCATGGGCGGCAGATTAGCCAAAGCGTGACGCTCGTAGTCGTCGATGCATACGAACTGCGACATTTTTCTTCTCTGTTATTAACTTTTTTGTAAACAAGCTCTCTCGGCTAGATATATCGCGGATAAATCGATTTTTTTTGTCTTACGCAACTTTTACCGTGTATCGCGCAAAAATTAATCGCGCGCCCATACGACTCGGAACGGATTGAAAGAATTTCCTGAAATTTCGACTAATTATAAGGCTTAGACAAAAATGATCGTAACTCAATTATCGGATGATAAGATTATGCAATTGAAATATTGCTCTTCTTGCGTCACGCGATAATAATCAAAATTTTCTTTTATTCAAATAATACAATCGTTAGAACAAATCTACTGATTTCCAGTTACGTTAAGAACGGTCAGATGCACCTCACGCACTGAGCTCGGACTTCCGTCCAAAAAATCGGCAATTGGCTGCCTTCTTCTCTCTCTTCTCGGTCGAGGAAAAAAATCCACTTGACACAAGCTTCCTCGAGGGAAATGCGACAACAAAACTATCGCTTGTGCCTTTGGAGCTTTCAGCTCACATTCAATGCCAATGTAATACTGATAAAGTCGAGTACGTTCGCGAATCGCGATCGTGTGCATCATCGTCCGTATTATACGTAATACATGCCCCGTTGCATGATCGATCTATCAACATCGCCCGAGCCAGACAAAGAAAATCTCTGTAAAGATGCGCGATAAGCTCCTGTGATTTTTTGTAATATCAATCAATGCGGTTCCTTGTTTGATAAGTACGTACACGTCGCGAGCCGAGTACAACATCGCGTATATTGCGAGTGGATCGGGTGCGGGCGATTAATTGGGTATAAAGTACACACAAACAACTTGCCGTTTGATTTTGACTTATGATAATATATTTATAAATTATTTAAAACTGTTTATACATTAAAAAAAAACAACGTGGAAACGTACACGATACATAAGTTACATTTTTTCTCATTTTCATTTTCATTCTCTTATATAGCGTGTGGTACTTGCGTGTTTATGTGTAAGTTTGCAGAGACAAATTTTTTTGTCTTCGGTTACTCTTCATTTCCATTTGTGACTTGCGGCGACGCAATAATCATCATACTCTATTATTATACGATGCGACTTTTTTCTCTGTCGAAAAAAATATCCCGATCTTTTTTCATAACAACAACATTCTGTCATTTTAGCATTATACACGAATCATATCTGTACATTTTCGTCACTTTTGCGCTCTTCATTTTGCGTAAAAAGGGCGATATCGTAAAAAGTGTATTCATGGGTCGTCTCGGTATTGGTATAATTTCTTCTTATTATGCCTATTTTATTAATATTATTTTTTTTTTTACAAGATGTAAGCGATTTTTTGGATTTGATGAACAATGTTTATAATCAACAATAATATTGGTTGTACAATAAACTGCACGATGATGTTCCCTTAATTTGTACACAGCACTAAGGAACTATTACGCTCGATGACAATAGAAAATCGACACATCTTCGAAACTATCAGATCAGTGATTAAATGTTTCCTCTCCTCCTTCACGACTTCATGATTAAAATAATTTTTTACTTCTTTGAAAAACGTATTATCAGTACTTTATGTAATAAAATACAGATATTTAATTTACAACTGAATGATAGTAATCATGATTTACATACAGATAAAAGTAAACGTAAGAAACAATAATACAATGTTTCGACAAGTATTACTTACAAGCATTTAAGGCAGTAGCTCATTACAGAGGCGTAGATGACGAGAATGGAAGGATAGGGTGTAAGGCGGAAGATTGTGCAGTATTGTTTTTTTAACTCACGAAGCCAATAGTTTAAAACTCAAGCCATAATTTTATTACTTCTTTACATTAAAATGAATAATATCGCAAAAATATATATATACGCTCAAAAAAAACAACTTTACATTCGTTTTTCACACAATGATGCTCTTTGAATTCATTCGATGATCGTAACGCCTCGATCAATATATTTTTATGTGTAATTTTTTACTTACAATAAAGCACTCATTTATGTGTAATAATCCCTGTTTTTCTATTTACATTTGTTCAAAATTAATTAAATGCTATTTGATTCATAATCTTTTAGCATATTCTATTCCTTTTTATCAAATTATTTTATTATTATGTTAACAGTTTTAACGAATCGTCATTACTTATGACTCAATTTAATCAAAAAGTTTTATGTCACGCCATAGAAATTTTTCTTTAATTCATTCAGAAGCTATTCGGAAATTTATAAAAATGCACTTCTGTTAGTCTTTAATATTGAAAATTGATTTTATGTATCAACGGTACATTTGCATATTAATTAATTATTTTATTTTCGTCAAGTTTTCGCCAAGATAATCAATGATTGCCGCTTTTTTCATATCTTCAAAGAACAATGATTAATATAATTATGATTATTATTATAATTATCATTATTGGCTGTCTTTGAAATCACATGCTTTGAAAGGTCAACAATGAGAACCGTGCCATGTTCAGTGTATTGTTTTTAATTTTGCTAAAACGTGGTCATTGAATACAAGAAAAATTATAAATAAAATTAACACTTCAATACGATAGCTTTGACGTCTATATCGAAATTTAAAAAGTGTATAAATTACATCTTTTGTTGAAAATAAACATTTCTGCTAGAATAAACTAATTTGCCTAAGTAAAATTGACAACTAAATGTTATCAAAAGACGCGCCAATGATATCGATTAGTCAGTAAAGGCAACTTAATTGCTCCATCCCGAATATATTATCTTTGAATGAAAAATACAATTTCAAGTAAGTATTTGGACAGGCGCAATTTAAGTTTCGTTAAAAAATTATGACAACAGCAGGTCTCAAAAACGTATTTTCGTATGTTTCATACAAAAAGCCATTAAAAATTTTAGAGACAAAACGAATACAGAAAACAGTGCATTCAGTACCTTGTCTTGAAACTTAACGATTTAAAATAAATTGTCAATTAAAAATTAAGAAAAGAACAAATGAACGTGACTCAATGGCGTTATTAAATTATTTACGTAGAAGAGCTTTAAAGGAATCATTTCATTTTAATCTTTCCGTTCAAATAATCAAATGATTTTTTATAAATTAATTAATAGATAATTAATCATACGTTTACCAGTTAAAAAATACAATTACTTCAATTGTAACGGTAATCGTATTTTTTAACTTGTAAATATTAACGAATTTCCTTTCACATCTCATATATTACGACGAAAAAGCAAATGTTAAATCGTAGGAAATTTTTTTAGATGTCATATTAAGATTTTAAGCACCCCTTTTACACGCCATTACGCTTGTTTATCATTACTAGATTTATTTTTATTACTTTCATCAAATATTCTCTTTCATCATTATGCTCATCATCATCCATACTTCGAGTATAACACAATATACAACCATACATCGCCAAAGTAACAAACACCTCCAAACCAACTCCACTGGTTCATTTATATTTTTTTTACGTTCATTTCTCTTTAAGAAATGGTTCTTTCTATGAATATAAAACTCTATCGAATTGATTTTTTTCAATACCGATTTACATTTTATGCGTAAACATATGTATTTTAAAAAATCACGCGTGTTTTATAAATTCATCAACTTCATTAATCTGCCAAATTCTAGCAACAAGGGTTTATATTATTCCGTATATACGATGATTTTTGTTTTATACATTATGTAAAAAATTACTTTATAGGAAATGACACTAGCTCATGACACCATGACTTCTAAATACAATTCGATATTCATTATATATAAAACTTTTGTGTGTGTTTTTGTTACTATTTCACGTTCAAATATTATACACAGCATTACTTTAAGTATTCTTATGAAAATCGAGATTGAAATAATTAATTATCATTAAACAATATTCACCGACTATTTCCTCAGTTCATTTTTTTCATCATCATTCTATGTAACGTAAAAAACATATCATACAATGTTTTGTTTACAAATAATCAAGATTTACACAAGCTCTTTTTGCGTCGCATATATAGAATTTTTTATTTTATTATGTGGAATAAAAATAAAATAATATATTGTCCGTATTATTTTATTTTTCATCACACGTAAAAAAAGTAGTTCGCGCATATGTACATACTCCAATCAATATTAATATAATTACGGTTACTTTTATAATGAGTTTATTGTTAGTATTTGAAAAGACGAATTATTTTTTTATTTCGTATTAATTCATTATTTAAATTCATTTTAAAAAACTAATAATCGTTTGGTATGATTTCTCGATCAAGTTAAAAACATGACAATTGATTTGAAATTTAAATCACTCATTTTATTTTCAATAATTTCAATGATTTTTTTTTGACACCGAAAGTTGATCTTTAATTTTACTTTACTGAAAGGACATCGACTTGTCTTCAAGTTGCATTCATTAAACTGAACAAATGATCAACTTTAAAAATCATAGCCTGTTCATGAATATCAATTTCCCGCTACCCTTTATTTTTGGACTGGATTTATATATGTTCAAAGAAAATGACTAGAGCTTCGACGGTTATTAATTGTACCTTAAAACGATACATTTAATAGTTCCTCTTTATGTTTCGTAAATGTACTTTCAAAGCTCTCAACTTACGCTCATAAATGTAAATTATTAAATGCTAAGTAAACTTTTACCTCAAATTCTACCAGATTTTTTTCAGTTAAAATTCATGATTTTTTCTATTTTATTGATTATTCATGATTGAGAATTTGCTACAGTGATTTTAAGAAATTCAGTCTCATAATTACATTTTTTTATCATAGGATTCGCTTTTTTAAAAAAAGTCATTTCGAAAATTGTTTAACAATCTGTTTAAATATTTAATTTTTTTCGTTATGCTTTAAGTACCACGTACAAATCAATTGCAAATGATTGATGTTCGTTTTTGTGCATGAACTTTATAAAAATAGAAAAAGCAGTAATTTTATTTGAATAGAGTTCAAGTTTAGCCCGCTCGTAATCGATGTTTTTTTAAAAAGCCACGTATATTGGCAGCTAACTTGACAAATCGAACGTACATGACTCGCCGAACTGACCGACTCACCGAATACACATGGCTCGTTGGCGCGTTTATAAAAATTTTCCAACACAACCCTATTAGATACACAGATTACTATCACTCTTCAAGTTCTCACATCGTTTTTTTTTTAATTATTCGTCCGTGGAATTGTCATGACGAAGAGTTGCGTTCAACGTACTCTTCATCTTTGTTTGGACACATTTGGTATCAGAAATATCTTTAATTAGACACTTTCTCTGCAATCATCTTAAATAGTATACAGTTGAAAAGAAAACTTCCATATTACAGAATGGTAGGCTATTATATATAAATAAATATATATATATATATATAGGTCGCATCGTCCCTTATGTATGTATGTACAAGCTTACGGTTTTGTCCAATATTAACTTCCCGCACAAATCACGTACACATGAATCAATAGTAGAAGTAGTTAGCAGTAATAGTAGTAGTGTAGTATTAGTAGTTGTAGTAGTAGCAATAGCAGTCCGTGATAATCATAAATATAAATTAACCTGATCTGGGATTTTACGCGATCCCCGCTGCTCTCACAGAGGCAGCTCGTGACGATTCAGAACCGCACGGATTATCTAATCCATCTTTCAGTATTCATTATGGATCCTGACTGTTATTCGGTGAACTATCGCAGTTTTGCGATCTCTGCTGCTGGAGCAATTGTTGCTGCTGCTGTTGTTGCTGCAGCGACAAATGAGACGTGTGAACGGGAGATGGACCTGGTTGTTGTTGTTCTTGCTGTGGCGGTTGGTCATCCGCGTCTTGTAGAAATTTACTGCAACGAAATGATTAATTATTCATGAAATAAACAAATATGAAGGGTGAAGGGTCAATCGATTCAGCGTACATGTAGGAACAATCAGGCTTACTTGTAAAAAGCCGTTATTGCTCTGTCCATGCTGCTCGAACGTTTAGAATTTACGTACATATCTGGTTGATAGAGTTTTTCCTTCGATGTAAATTGATTGCCACCAATATTTTGTCCTATGTGATATATTCTGCCTGTTGACTCTGGCTTTTCCGTGTGCTGGCTGACGAATATTGGTCCAGCGAAACTAGAAATCATTAGCAACGTTAAATAAAGCACAATATTCAAATATACATCATGGTTAAAAATGTAAAATGAACAATTTACCGAGTGGGTGATTCTGGTCGGTCAGTCGATCGATCTCGATCACGCTCGATAGTCGATCGATCGAAATGTACAGCGCGATCGGTTGATTCGCCGCCCTCTTCAATCGAGGATGACGAAACGGGTATTTCCTTGGTTTCTTCGGTAGACTGTTCATCGGTCTCAGCTTCCTCGGCTTCGGGACATAATTCATAGGCTAATTCAAGAGTCTTTTTAGCACTGCTGCTACGTTCCAAAAAATATCCATTTGTCGATTCATTCGATTGAGCAGGGGGCGACCAACTGTTATTATATGCTTGCATATACGATGCATTCGCCGTATAAGGTCTTTGTTTGTCTAATTCATCTTGAAGCCATTCAATCGCAAGGGTCCATTTTTTTTTAAGTTCAGCATTCCCATACAAAAATTGTTGGGCATTTCTACATTTGCTGAAGAGATGGACCATACACTTAATGCACTGGTAAGCTCGTTTTTGATAGTGACTTCTACTCTTGTTAATTATATCGAATAAACCCTCTCTCTCCTCAGGAACTCCCTTGAGTGCATTATGAACACGATGCATTTGCCATGAATCTTCCATTAGCAACATTTCTAACAAAAGATCTGTATGCCGTCTCAATTCATGAGTATATGCAAATCCTATATGCCACAATAGCTCACTCAAAACAGTTCTGGAAAAGTGAGGATTTTCCCAACAACAAAATTGTAAAAGTTTTTGAGTTTCATCACTAACGCTTCCATCCTCAATCAATAATTTTTTCAAATAACTAGTTCTTCCAAAAAGCAATTCAGCAGCATGTGGTTGTATAGGCATTAAATAATCTTGTCCAACAGATGGATCTCCGTATGGATTTGGAAGAGGCTGATTGTTGTTATTACTTGACTGAGTTTTCGATGACAAGTCGCAGCAACGGATCAATATGCTCACCACTTGGTGCAGTTTTGTAAGCTCAGGATACTGATACTTTATCATTGGCCCCGGACCTTCATCGATAGCCACTAACATGAAAGTTACTGGCACATTTAGCTAAAAAAGAAATTTTTATTTTTTATTTACAATCTGAAAATTTTCATGCCTAAAAATAGTAATTTTAGTACCTTTAAAAGTTGAAGTTTTTGAGGTATGCCATTGGCTGCATGTGTAAGAAAGAGTGTAAAATAATGTGGTAAGTGTCGTCCGTGGTCCGCCACTTCTCGGTGAAGCAGCATCAATACTGCATGTAAAAGATGATCACTTAATGTTGCAGTTGGATCAACAAGTACACCTACGAAAATATATGAGTTAATTAACGATTAAAAATATTTGATCCCTATTTCAAGAGGTAAAGGAAAAAAATCGTACTTGGAGCATTCATAGGTGGTGGACAAGGTCCATCTTGCATGGAGAAGTGGATCAAAAAGACGAGAATTTTCATGAACACGTTTCTGACTTCTGTGGCTGGACACGCGAGTAAGTATTCACAAAATCTATGCGGATGATTAAATAGAACATTGTGAGCGAACCAGGAGCGAACATTTTTACTTCCCAACAAATGATGGCACACTACATCATGCCAGTCATTCACAGTCCCACGCAAAGTCTTCTTTGTATGAAAGCCGGTAAAAAATAGAAATTTTGACGCCAGTTGAATTGATAACATCGATAATTCTTCCGCCTCGGGACTCTAAAGAAAATAAAAAATATTCATTTTTAAAATTGTAAAGTTAATGTGACAAAGTTGAAATTGTTTACTTACAACTTTTTCGTTAGGTCTTGGATTAATTGGATTACACGCTACGAGTTTTTTGATAAACGTAAAATATTCTGTGTTGAATTGATTTCGATTATGCATAAATTTAATGTTCTGTTTCCTAACACTATATTCGATTGCTGGAGGCATTTTTGTTACTCCTAACTTGGTATCTATAAAAAGAAAATAATTACATAATGTGGGAACAAAAGCGAAAATTTTGAAAATGTATTTCAATTATTACTTACATAAGGATAATTCATTAACTTTTTTTAATTGAGTATTTGGTTCTACGTCGTTTCTCGTATAAAATAGCATGTAAGCATTCCACCACCTTTTTTGTCTTCTGTAAGTCATTCTTTTGAGTATGTGATCGAATACTTCGCCTACGTAGTCACCACCAAAACATTGAGCCTTGATCTCTTCTTCTTCTTCCATTTTACATTCGGTTACGTCTCCATCGTCAAACTTGTACCATTTACCCGTTCCGTTGCTTTGTCTATACAAAATTTCATATTTTAAAATGATTAATAATCATTGATTACAGTCATATTATAAAAATTGTACACAAATATTACCTGTGTAAGATATATGAATAGTAATGTCCTCCACTAGCTTGTCCACTATGAACTACAATACCAGTTAATTGATATTTGGTACAAGTGCCTTTAATTGCATCTTCGCTATCCCAGTCTATAACCTCCCCTTCTAATTTGGCGAGGCCCGAGACTGTATAAGGATCCATGTCGAGATCTCGTGGAAACTCAAAGTAGTCGTTAAACTTAATGGCGCAAACTCTCTCGAAATCATATTCGAATCTTTTTAATTGGATAGCTAAGATTGGTGGCAATTTCTTAACGCATAATCTTTTAACTGTTACAACCTAAATAATACATGGTTTGTTAATTTTGTCCTTAATCTTCGATAAAAATAAGTTAAAAATTAAAACATACTTTTTTGTTACATTTATCACAGTGATAAGCATCGGCTCCCTCAAGCAGTTCTCCCTTGACATATTGCTCCAAAGAGTCCAATAAATTATTTTGATTTCTAATATCCACACTTATAACACTAAAAGGCTCTTCTTTTGAGTACCTTTATGATTGAGAAGATGATAAAATTATATATATATATATATATTTTTTTTATAAAAAATGACGAAGAATTATAAAAATTAATAATACCTGTGAGGACAGCCCTTGCAAATCTTTTGGTCACTGTAGGATCCTCCAAGGATTTTACTCATAATTTGTTCATGTCCAAGAGCTTTAAGTGCTTCGTCTAAACTTTCTATCAAACTCATAAAAAATTCTACAGCATCTTGTTGCTCCCGGAGATTTACAGGTTCACCTTGAAGTCTGAATAAATAGTACGGAAAATGTTAGTCTCGGCGCTTGTTACGGTTTAAAATTTGTTTATTAAACTTACTTGAAATGTTTCCAAAGGCCACGTGGAATATAGTACTGCAGCTTGCTATATGCCAAATGGCCAAATATTGCCTGGACCTGCTTTAGTATACCAATGTTGTACTCTTTCCTCGATTCGTCTACACTGCACTTTTCTTCGTTACTATCATTATCATTAGCCTCGATGGTCTGCTCATTCTCCAGTCTTTCGTCGCCAGAAAAGTCTTCATTTGGATCTACCGCTGCACCTTCCGCTGCAAGCAACCCTACGCGTATACTCTCTACCATATACAGTTGCTGCAGTACTGAGTTCATATAACACGTCGCACCGGCATTTTTCAAACCTACAAAGCCTTGGGCTGGTCTTGGACCTACTGGCGGTAAGTAATCCCATTCGACCAATGGCTCATCCCTATCCGAGTAGAACATGTCGCACAACATACTGACCAGCAGTTTCATATTTGGAACACATCCTGCACACAAACTAATAAGCAGTTCAAATGCGGCACTGATCGATTGGGGTGTACTGCAGACAGGAGGGGCGAACGTCGATCCGAGTTCGCTACCATTACGCAATTGAAGCATACTGCACGAAGCAGGAAATATAAAATCTTGAACAAGCTCCATTATCAAATTAACACCTCGCTTCTCGTCCGATCCTAGCTCGAACTTCTTGCTGGCTGGAAGAAAAGATAGTAGTTCTTTGGCGAGACCAAGATGACCCTCCAGGACTGCTTCATCAACTTGACTGTCGCCAGTTTTGTGAACTCGATCTCGCACTTCTTTAAGCCATGCAATTTCTGTGCTCAACCAACTTTCGGCTGGTGCTAATTGACAGCCGGATAGGTGCGCATAATTCAGTAATTTGCACAATAGCTGCAATGTAGGAAATAATAAAAAAAAATAATTAATGAAAAGTTCGTTACAATTTCCAAGTTATCAAAGCCCGTGTGTAAAGCTTACTTGGAAAAATTCATGGCTCTGTTTGGCATAATCCATAGCTGCGGTATTAATAACTGGGAAGAGCCGCATAATAAAAAACTGCAGAGCTTGATGGCCACTGCTACACCAAGATGATATTAGGAAAAATTGTTCGGCTGCTGTTGCGCGAATCTGTCGCGAATCGCTCAACAATACAAGGTCTATCAGAAAAGTATTCCACATGAAATTTTCTGTAGCAGGTTCATTGCGCATAGCACCTTTCGTCAACTCTTCTAAAGCCTTTGGATTCAGTACTATGGCGATAGTCAACACTTCCAAAGCTTCTTTACAGACTGTAAACAATTTTAATAATAGTTTCAATTATCACATAGTTTGATCAATAATTCAAAAAATTAAAGTTATAAGCTTACCTAAAACATCACTATTATCCGAGTTCCTCTGTTCATGGGCGTTAGTCTCATGCATTTCGTGCAATACCTGTGGCGAGGCGTTAATGTTATTTAGACTACCACTCGAAGAAGCCCAAGCTAACCTAATTATGGCACGAATCGTCACTAAATCAGGCAACTCCCAAGATATAGTCTGATCCAGAAGGGACCGGCATCTATCCAATTCTGCACTACCAATAAGCATCTCGTTGACGATAAGCGTGGCCAATTTAACGGCGACTGTTCTCAACATGTACTCGCTATTTGTATTTGGAACACTTTGCAACGCCTGCTTTAGTACACTTATAGGCACTATCATTGTTTGCTTATTTTGTAGATACTCGAGACTTGTTTGAGGTACATCATCAGTCATTAACGACAAAAAATTAGCCATTACTGTAAGCAAAAACTTGCAAAGCTTGAGAACTGTCAAGTAGGCCGAGCGTTTGGTCGTCTCATCAGCATTTGGCAAAAACTCATTGCTTGTCAACAATTCAAGAATTTTACTAGCTTCACCACTTTTTATAAGCTGTAATTGTACCTCTTGAGCTCGATCTGATATGGGATCTAATGCTGGCATTAAAGTAGCATAAAGTACCTAGAAATATAATAAAATTACAACATTATTTATTTTTATAAACTTGTCATAGTAATATAACTTCAACTCACTTCTAAATTATATAAAACTTGACTGGGACTTGGAGAATAGAACGGATTTGTTGGTGTTCCTTGTAAATCATCTGTAAGAGCTAGATTTCGCGCTTCCTCATTTTTGAACCTACCGAAAAACCATTGGAGTTTATTTACTGTTAGACGATCCGGTGGAACGAGCTGCAACAGATTTCTTGCACCATCGCGCAACTGAGGGATGTCCAGAGTACAGCCCAAATCGGCCAATTGAAAGAAAAAATTGGCATATTGCGGCCGTTGAGATAATATCTAAAGGAAAAACAAACAATAAATTAAGCTTGCAATAAAGGCTTATCACCAAAACTTGAAATTCAAAATAATAACTTACGACTCCAGGTAAACTACTTTCAGCCTCTGGATTCGAGGCGTGACCACCTTCCATCTTAGTGTATGGATGATGAGGTGAACTTGTGGAGCTATCGGAACTGCTATCAGGAGAACTTGGCATATTCGTATTGGTTTGGGTTATTTTAGCTGACAACGTCTACAATAAAAAATCATGAATGTAAAAAGTATCGATTATTTTCTTAAACTAAAAAGCGAAAAAATTGAATACCATTTTAGGCCAATGTAATTGCGATAAGAGTTTCTTGTCATCAGAAGGCTCCAAAAGTTCACCAGTAAACATAAACAGATCCAGTTTCAAGTTGGAACCTGTAGCTTTAAGTCTTCGTAATATTTGTCGTCTTAACGAGGCAAGCGTATCATTTGTATGTGTGTAAATTTCAACATCATCAACGTTTCGAGTTGAATTAGCGAATCTTATGTTTATGGACATATGTTTACCTCTTGCAGCTCTATAAATTCACAAAAAAGAATTCTTTAAACTATTCAAACTTAATTGTGATTAAATTTAGTAAAAAATTGAAAGATTCAATAATTGTACCTGTGCAGGGGCAAAATTTTCCTTTCACCAGGAAAGGCTGTATCGCATTCATTCAGATACTCTTGTAAAACTTTCATAACACGGCATATTTTTACGGACTCTGATTTTATATAATCTTTATTTTTAGCATTTTCTTCTTGTGAGCTTCCGAGCTTTTCTTTCCTTAGAATAGATACTGTGTCATAATGGATTTTTAATCGATCCATACATTCCACGATGTAACTTTCGTGAAATTCGATTACCGATGCCTGTAATCGAGGACCTAAATTTGTATTAACTTCTTTAAGAAGTTCGATTGCCCTATTGGCTATTTCTTCTGGACTATTGGTAACAACCTTAAATATAAAATTTATGTTTAATGTTTTAAAATTGTATTCAGTTTTCGAAAAAGAGTGACACGCTAAAATATTTCGAGGCACATACCCTCCACAAATAATGCGATCCTATTAACTCATTATCATCCATAAGAATAACACGTCTTTTTTGTTTTAGTTTTCCCTCTTTTAAATTAACAGCTTTAAAAAATCTCTCGAAGCATTTGATTCCACTTTCAGTAAGCAAAGAAGGATCCAACATTAGAATATTATTTTCGAAGAAGTCTTTGTTGATAGCTGGATCAAGATCAGGCTCCTCTCCCATTAGTTTCGAAAACCATTTGAAACAAGCTTCTCTATCAGAAGGAAAAACGGCTTGTTCAGCTAAACACTGCCATATTTGCTTAGCTTGTTCAGCACAAAGCCATAATTGCCCATCCTATAAACACACATTTATTTATTTTTTTTTTAGCTTTTCTTTCCTCTCTATTTGAATACGTTTATTAAATGTAATTATTTATTACTTACTTTTAGTAAAAATCGCAAGAAGTTGAGTCTCTCTTGTACTTGTATTACGTGATTATAACGATTATCTGGCGTGTAAGTATTGGGATCTATGTCTGGATTTTCTTCAACAAGTTTTCGAACCTTATCCATGTAAGTGGTTAAACTTTTTGTCACAAGAATAACAACACAATGTTGACTCTGAAGGCGTTCTATAACTTCTTGCCTGTAATAAGCGTGATGAGAACGTTGATTGTGACCCACATTTGGATTAGGTTCGTAAAGACAGCAAATTTCTCGAATTTGTTTCAGAGAAGGTAAGGCCCATTTTTCATCACTTTTCAATTCTTCTACACATTTATCCAACCATATCATTTTTTGAGCATCACGTTCTGCAGAGCAAGAGTAGTCTAAAATTTTAACATGTGCGCTCAAAGCTTGATCCATAATTTCAGTTGGTACTTCGTCTGAATGAGCTAAGTTCCAAAACAGCATCAGGACCTATGATATATTCATTATAATTATTTCTCGTGTTTTTTTTTACATTATTTCAATATTACGATTGAATTGTTTTTTATTTTACCTTATGAGCCATGACTCCGTCTTTGTCATCTTCAGCTAGACGTCTTATTAACTCTAAAAGCTTTTCTCGTTGCTTTTTATTGGCGGTTTTCCAACTCGTCTGGAATAGAGAAACATTTAAAATATACTAATAGTTGAACTAACAAAGAATTTTCAAATGATGTAGAATATAAAAGTGAAAATTTATTTTTAACGAAAATATGAATAAACGTCACTACTGCGTATTTAGAATCGTTTGCAAAGAGCTAGACTTATATTTTCAGTGACTCCAACAACTTTGCCAACAATTGTTATTTTACAAAAAATACAGGATACATCGACACCCTGTGCCAGAGTTCTGTATGAACAAATTAAACAGAAAGAAATATACTTACTTGAAAGCATTCAAAAAGATGATCCAACTGCTCAGGGCTGAAATCCCAAGCCAGCTTAGCTAATAAGTCGTGAACATTTTTTACAATTGCTTCATGTTTACCAGCTTGAGCAGCCCAGACAGCGTCTAAATCTTCTAATGTTAGTGTCCTTTCTTTGATGATAAAACGTAAAATTTTTTCAAGTTTTTCTACATATTGCGGTTGATGCAAAGAATCCCTCAAAACAATTTCTAATACGCCGTTTTCTTTGATCCATTTCTGTTAAAAATATATAAATTAAAAATTGATTATATTAAATACTGAAATAATAACATTGCGTAGAGTATCACTTACAGCCATTCTTTCAGCTGTCAACCACTCTTCTCCCTCTAAATTTGTATTTCGATGAACGCTATAATTAACACTTCCAATAACTTTATTAACTTCATTGAGAGCGTGCATTTTTCCGTTGAAAGAAGAGATTTGTAGTAGTCTCAATATCATTTTTAATCTCAAAATTTCTAGATTCTTTATAATTTCTTCTTCATAAGATACTCGCGATACTATACATTTGGCTGATTTTATTATGGCAGATATCGCGTCATTTTTTGATTCATTTTTTGCTTCTTTTTTAAGTTCAGCATCTGTCAAGTTATCTAAAATTTGAGGCACCATTTGCTAAAATACAAAGTGCGTCAATTAGAAATATTATAATTAAAATTTGGATTTGTATTGAAAAGTATAAATATTATACATACAACTATGGGCATAAGATATTTCTGTATTGTTTTATATGTTAATAGTTCACAGCACGTGCCAAATGGCTTGATTAATGCATAAATAACTGGCACTGTCAAATTTCTTCCACTTGAAAATCTTTTCAATAAAATGTCAAAACCACTCAGACTTCCAAATCTAAAAATGAAAAAGAAATTTAGCATTATTACTTTAATTATAACCAATTAATACTTTAAAACAATTACTGACTTATTTATAAGATCAACTAGCCAACCACGAGGATTTCTTGAATCTTGTGACCTAGCATAAATTTCATCATCAGAAATGTTACTGCCTGGTGGTACTGTTTCTGAAACTCTGGACATGTTGAATGTATGAAATCTGAAAATAATTATTAGTTTATTAATTATTACATTTTATATTGTTTTTATATTAATAATTTAATATTAAAGAAATATATTACTTGTTATATGGATTAAAAACCATGGCTAGTAAATCTAAGAGAGGAAACCAGTCATCTTCAAGTTTCAAGACACACAGTTCAATTAGTCTTAAACAATTTGCGTGAATGTAACTGTGTATATTCATTTTCCAACTATTGACAGCATCATCAGTTAAAATTTTGGTAAAGGAAATAGTTAATCCTTCTCTAAAAAACCTTTGACATGCTTCACTCTGCACATCAACCCCTGTGAAATAAACCACAATCATCATAGATACCGAAGGACGCATATAAAGTTGTAATTTCTTTATTACTAAAAAAATAAAATACCTCTTTTACAAAGATTGATGCTGGCCTGAAGAAGGCATTCCAACTCTTGATCAGGCAAAACTGGCACTACCCACCTCGGACTAGATATCTTTTCATCAAGCATTGCAAGCTTTGCATGAGGAAAATCAGGTTCAGTTCTTTGTTTATTGTTTTCCTCTGCACTAGTGGTAGATGTTGTATCATTGGGACACTCGTTGGGAGGAACATTTTCTGTTATTTGCAAGCTAGACATCATGGTGTCTACCAATTGTTGCTGACCAGGGGAACCAGGTATCTGAATTATTTAAATTGGTAGAAAATAAGAACTACAAAAAACATATTGTACGATTTAAATTACATATGTTACTTACCATTGTGCTGCTTTGATGACTGTCAGGTGGGTCAACGCCAACACCTTGGCCTCTAGTAGCGATTGTCATCCTGTTGTCAAATGACTGCTACAGCCCTTGCTCGTCTCTATGACTGTGTGAGTTTGGAAGCAGCAGCACAGTGGTATCGTCGCAGTAGCAACAAGCATTCAGCAGTGTCATGAGAACACACACAATTCGTTGGACTGCTCTGAGTTTGAAAATTCACTAGAGTTGTGTGGTCTGAAGCCTTAAACAATAGATGTTGCTGTAGATGCTCCTACTTCAATACCTATATATACATATGTGAATATATATATAAATATCTACATAATCTGTAACATAATGAAAATATTGACACATTAATAATTGCAAGCGGCATTACGCGTGATTACTGTAAGTACGTATGGATGTGACGAAAAAATCGAGTAAATATCGAAGCCGATAAAAAAGTTTAAGAATAGAAAAGCACAAACGCACTTTTGTCGAGGGAAAAAAAATGTATACGAACTGCAGCCTCTGACGTATCGATGAAATAAGACACACATATACACGAACGAAAGTTCAGCTTTAAACGAGAGGAAGCGAGGCGGGGCTGGTTATACTGCTATATAAGACTGTTGCCGCCGCTGCTGTTTCGCGATTATCTGCGATAGCGAACATCTTTCTGTTTAAGCCCGTACACGCGGGGCACAAAACATTTGCACTGCACACGCACATATGTGCACACGAGACTTTAAATAACATAAACTTGGAGCACGAAAGCTACTGGATTTAGTTAAATGTTGATAGGAGGATTAGCAGCAGTAGCTTTGGCATAATATGCGTACGGCAATGCTAACGATGTAGTTAACATCAGCAGGAGCAGCAGAATAGGAACAAGTGAGATTAGTATAAAGACTGCATTAACATGTAACTTGCATAATGTACATGTATAACGATGAAAAGGTAATTCAAGTTATAGACGAACGTTGGAGCAAATTCTCCGACTCTCTCTCTCTCTCTCTCTCTCTTGCTCACTCACTCATTCGCTCGCACTCTTGTCTCTCTTTCTATAGCGATCCCTTCGTAGTTCGCATGCAGCATACGCGCAAATATATATACAGCAGGCGCACAAACGAGAGCGAGAGCGGCACTCGGAGACAGAATATACCTTATATGCCTCTGCATATGTATATAACAGACAAGCGAGAGAGCGAGAGAGAGAGAGAAAGAGTACAATATGCTTGTGTATAACAAACATATATTGTACGCGGTGCATGAGCAAAACTATACTATGACGAGCGCAACCGAACGGAAACCTCTTCGGAGTCGTCGTCGTGCGCTGCACATACACAAGACCCGGTCGCGAAAAATAATTTCCGCGTTCGCATACACATATGTAAGCGGTATGCGTGTGTCGTCTCGACTCCGATTTTTTTACGTACAATATATCTATATACGGTGTCGGTACACCTCTTCCTATATATGTATATATATATACGCCGTACTACTACTATACATATGCACGCAATACTTATACATATTCGCGCGGTACATAAGATGTAACATGTACTCGGTATATCCGATACTCGTACATAGGTATACACAAAAGCCTGGGCGGCTCTGTGTACATGAAGTCGAAGACTCACGACGAGAGAGAGACAGAGATACGTTTGTGTCAATGTGTTGTACATGTAAGTGCGAATCCGTACAATAATCTAGAGGGTGTTGTGTTGGCTTTTGTAGCCGACGACGACGACGACGACGTTGATAATACGATGACGAGAACGATGACGGCACATAGGCGACACACACACGGCGACTACGAGGAGAGGAGGATGATGCGTGCGTTCATTACATAGGTGTATATTTATCGCGTCAAGCGCACGAAAAATAATATGTATATGACACGAAACGACGTCCAGAGCCCGATCGTATAATTCGTAATATTATTATATATTTATAAAGGCAATAAGTATGCTCATTGCGACAGCAGCGGCAGCGGCGGCGAGCTAGCTCGCGGATGGGCTGATTTTAAATCATGCGGTAATATTCACACTCACACACAATCGATGGACACACGATCAGCACACAAGGAGCACGAGAGCACACCAAGCACCGTGTTTCGCGAGATCACTTTTTATCACATATTTTTACTACACATTAAAATACCTGAAGGCACGACCGAGCACATTCGCACGAAGTATCGTGCGTATAAATGCGGTTTACTACATATACACACACGGAGGCAGATACACCATGTACTGGAGACTCGATATATACCTATATGTATAGGAGACCGACGTGCTCTCTTGCGAGTATCAAAATTCGCATTATTATATGAGAGAGGAGCAAAGCAAATGCACACGGCAAACACTTACGCACACTGATGCACACCCACGGAGATAGACGATACGCACACACATGCACACACGCAAAGGCACGGGTTACAAAAACACTTGGCGTTGAGATTGATTAACGAGTCTTGAGACTAGTTGTTGTTGCCGCTGCTGCTACTGTTGCTGCTGCCTGCGAATGATCCGAAAAATCGTGTCTCCACCGGACACTCCGAGTACTTCAATGTGATATATACACAGCAGGAAACATGAATTTAATGTGTATGATGCTAGTTGGGACATGTAATAATAATAGGAATCTAATTAGAATTGCGAAAACGTTATACAGCGAAAGAGAGAGAGAGAGAGAGGAGAGGCGGTTTCGGACAACAATTTTCGGAGCTTTTGGCACTTTTGGGTTTATGTGTGTGTGCGTGCGTGTGTTTGTGTGTATAATGTATTAACGCGCACGCACACTTACCGACACAAACACACACACACACGGCGACGTCGACGACGTAGGTAATCAGCACGACGATAATGCACACGAAAAAAAAACGAAAAGCCTACGTTGACTTCAATTTTTTTTTCTCTGTCCTCGATACGCGAGCTATTTCGCTGTGTAACGCGAAATCTCGTTCATCTCTTTAATTTAACTCATGCTTACTTCTTCGCGCTTGTTGTTGTCGTCTCTTCTCTTCCTTCTCTTTGTCGTCTACGTCGTCTACGTCTACGTCCTCGTCGTCGACGTCCTTGCTAATTTCGCACTTACACTTGTCTGCACGTCTTCTTCGGGCTCCTCGCGAGCGCCGATCCTCCCTTGGCGACGATTATTGTTTTAATGTGTAATATAAAAACCTCTGCGACGATGAGCGACTTCGCTCGTAGATATTCCGCACCAACAGTTGTGTGTATTGTACTCATATGCGACTGTTTGTGTATATATGTGCGGTGTTTGTGTGTAAATGTACGTAAGCGCGACTGTCGTGGTATTATACTATACACTATACAATATACATATGTCTCATTGGGGAGAGAATTCACAGAGAGAAATAGACCTGTATATATGCGTTTGAGCGAGAGAGAGAGAAAGATAGAGGAACACCGGGGGCCGAACTCTCCGGACAAAATGGCGACTAACAAGCAGCAGCCACTCGCGCAATATTTTGCGGCTGGTGCCTCGATGCGATTCACGCGGCTCGCTATACCTATATATAATCTTGATATATATATTTCTCTCCGATGTAGGCGCGATTCTCGGCGCCCAAATGAAGCGTGTTTGTGTGTGTGTGTGTGTGTGTGTATTAATGCCTGCGATATTATACATTACACACACGCGCAAGAGATGTTTACCTGCCTGTATCATGTATGAACTGTACAACTGACAAACCGATATTCATATATTATAGTTCGAAAAGACCGCTCGATCCGAAAAAGCGTTGGTCGAGCTTTTTTTTGACTCGACGTTCGCTTACGAGCACCACAGGCTTTCGATTCCCATCCGCCCTTTATTTTCAAACGAAAGGTTCGATCATTTTCGTATTGAAAAAGAAATGAAATAAATAAAAAACCATCGTATTTTATTCACAATATATTTTCAATTCATAAATTATACAAAGTTTATCATAACCGTTAATTTGTTAGACTTATATTTCTGACGAAAAAAATCATTATCGTCGAAACATCATAATAGGATAAGATAACAAATTTGGACCAAAGTATAACTAAGTATAAAATGTTTTCATTCTCATCAAAAGTCAAGCGCTAAAATATCGTCAAGACATTTCTTTTTAAATTACATTTTATCAAAATAATCGATGTTCGTTTTTTATCCTGGATTCTCATAAGGATCATGGATTAAGAAAGCAAGAAGAAGTACAGCAAAATAATAAATTACAATCATGAACCCAGTTCATTTACTTTCATACAATGAATAAATACATTCGCGATCGATGCAATACATTTTTGTAGATTCAATTTCAATCATATCTCAACCCTGTGGATTTTAGAAAAACTTAAAATATTCACAAATTCAAATTAACTATTCAATTTGTACTATTTTTTTTCAGTTATCACTATATTTAGCAGTAGAACGGGTATAAATTTACATAAGTAATCGAGTCGATCTTGTCGTACGTGTAAGTATCAATTTCCACTTTGCTAAATATACAAGGAAAGAGTCATAAATTTGATCAGAAACAATTCGAGTTTAACAAGTGTTCATAATTTCATGCGAATTATTTTATAATGCACCAACAACTTGCAAAAAAGATTTATGATATCATAAATGAACACAGAAGGCTAATCATAATATATACAGTTCTGCTGTTCAAAAATATTCAAGAAAGGAACAGAGTTTGTCTTTTCACATGATAGTTGAGTTTTACAATAATGCAAAGATTACATTGAAAAATGCTGCTTAAAATTATCCTATTTAAAGACAACAGTATCAAGAATACTTGGTACTTTGACACAGATTCAACCATGTCAGATCAATTTTTTTTATCATTTTTCATAAGTTACCCACAACAACACATCTGATAAGCATTCAAAGTAACCACTGAGTGATCAGTCATTTTATTATTTGTGCATGAATTTTTTGTTTTACAGTTGTTTTTATACTCATTTTTTTATTCAGCCATGATGTGGTGTTTCAGTGCATGGTAAGAATTATTATCGATTTCTCAATACCTGAGGTCTTTGTAGATTGAAAGAAAGTGGTAGAATTATACACGCAAACAAAGATCATAACATCAATTCCTCCATTTCTTTAATCAGCTCTGCTTCCTTTTTAATTTTATCCAATTGGTTTATTTCCAGTTTCTTTCCGCTATTTTGTTGTTCCTTCAGTTTAGCAATTTGATCCAATTTCTGCAAAATGTTGATAAAAAAATAAGCTGCAATAGTAAAATAAAACTACCTGGAAATAATTCACGACAATTCACTTACAGTTCTTATTTTCTTAATAGCCTTGTTCTTTTCAGGATCGTCAGTGGGTTCCGGATTAGGTGTTGAATTAGTAGATTTGGCAGAGGGTGTAGCAGATTGTCCATTGACACTGACATTTTCTCCCAAGGCAGCTGCTTGTTCTTGTTTTTTTATTTGCTTCCTCTCACGTTTTTTTGCATTTTTGGATGGTTTGTTAGGGATAGTTTGTTTTGTTGGCTTTTTATCATCAACATCATCGTAAAGACTGAAAGCAGTTCGCGCCGAATTTCTTGCTGAAGGTGGTCTATAAGCTTCTTTGGATGCTAAAATAGGCAAATAAAGGATTTGAAAATCTGTGTAAAGGGACCAATTTATTTTTCTATTTTTATATACCTGTTGGACGACTTGGAGCAATGCCTTCAACCGTTGTGTAATTTATCACGTTTTCTTTGAAAGTACCAGCTGGGAACTTTTGCCATTGCACTTCCCACAATTCTTCCTGCTTGTTCCATGGTCGTTCAAATAACAGAGTTCCAGTGTAGTGGAAAATGTTAAATCTAAAATGGTCATTAATAAAATCATTCATGTTTAATTTAAAATTGTTTAAATAAATATTTACCCATTGCTAACACGAAGTCGTGGAGCTGTAGTAGCTGTCATGTAATGCTCACCATCCGGTGACCATTCCATTAATGTTGTATCGGGGGATTCTGTTGTAGCAATAAGTTTGTGTTTTTTGGTATCCCATAATTCGATATCACCTCTGAGATTACCAGTACCAGTCAATATCACAAGTATAGAAGTGGTTAAGGAAATAATATTAAAATTTCACATATAAATACTTTCAGCAAAGTAATTGATTTTACTGATAAAATTAATTTGTATAAAAAGGATATTGTTTCCATGAGGATTGTATAAGATGGCATTACGATGTTTAGTTCCAAATTCAAAAATGGGTTCACACTTTAAATTGAATAAAGTTGCTTTTGAAGGCATAGAACCATAGATAACAATGAACTCAGTACTTTTAGGAGACCATTGTACAGCATGAATAGGACCTTCTTTGCCTATAATTTGATGATTAATTATCATTGAAAGATGTGTTGATCATAGAACAGTGATGATTTATGAAATATTATTCAACATACTTAATGCAACAAGATTAGGTTGACATTTGGTACCGTAAAAGAGCAATGTTTGTTTTCCATAATAAGAAGCACCAGTCTTATCCACTTCAGTACTAGCTAATAACAACATGTTAGATCCTTGTTTATTCCAATAGAAGTTGATGCGATCATCCTGATATAGTTATAGCATAATTTGTAAGTATTGAAGGCATATGTATTGATCAAAATAAATAAATATTCTAAAAAACTAACATGATAGAAACTTTTGGTAGCAACTGGTTTGTGTTCTGGAGCTTTGAATTTTGGATATTGGAACATAGAACCAAACGAAGGTTGTCCAGATTTTCCTAAAAATAATGAAAGAGCGTTAACCATGTATAATTTACACTAGAGTAAATACATTTCTGTAATAAATTATATTATTTTTTAAACATTAAATAGTCATCAAATTAAAATAAAATACAGCTCAAGATAAAATACTTTGTGGAATTTGATACCACAAGCAATTAAGACATTTTTTAAAATAGTTGTTTCAAGATACCTGGTAAATGACAGCAAATATGGTATGGTTCACGACCAGGAGCTATGCTGAATTTGGCAATTTTACCAACGTTCATTTTATGTGCAACTGTTGTGAAGTCGTTCTCGTACAATACAACATCATTATTAACTAACATACCACATACTTTTTCATCATCTGTCCATAGTGGCTCCCTGGAGAATTAAATAGATTTAATTGAAATGTCATTGTATTTTTATCATTTGCAATTAAAAAATAATATTATACCAATCAGTTTGTTTTTTGTGCACAAAACCTTTCACAAATGCTCCCGTTAATGGATTCCACAAATTTAAATTAGGATTGCCTTGAGGATTTGCATCATTTACTAAAGTAAAGATTTAATTATAAAGTTGATATGATTCAAGTTTTCTCAATTTATATGATATTTTACCAATAAAAGGTTCCCATGACATTAAGTAGGTATCTTGTGGAGAGAAGGCAAGGGCAAGCACCTTTGGTTTAGGAATTTCAGCAATAAGTTGCCATGTTTGACACGAGATAATTTTGATGTTTGTACCATTAGCCCATGCAAGGAATTTTCCTTGTGGGCTATAAGCCATGGCTTTACATGCCCTGCTGTCATCTTTTTTGAATGAAGAGACAACCTCATACGATGGTGGACCATACGACACGCTGATACCAGTTGAGCCTCTGACTGTAATGTAAATCAGATAAGTTATACACACTGTATGTAGGGCTAAAGATAAGCCATGAAACGCCAACTTTAAACAGAAAAGTTAGCAAGCAATGAAAAAAAGTAGCTAAAATAACAACAAATTCTGACAATTTCAATTACTAACTTAGTTTGAGCTTGTATCTTTGAAAAAATTCAAATAAAATTTCAAAGAAATTTCATAACATCGATTCTATAGACTTGTTAGACACGTTACACCGTTCGATCACCGTTGAACCGAGTCGGCACAGTCGTGCGAGCGAGCAACGAGAGGGAAAAAATTCGCAGCTGTTTCTGGTCGGCTCATTTTGCGACGAGCAACAGGAAAAAAACTCAGCTTCGCGTAAAGGCCGACGCGTACAATCAATTAAGATAATGATTAATTAAAAAGTAATAATAAAAAGTCTTACTGGCCACGCAGGGCACGGTTAACGCCATTTTACTCGTATTACAGCTGCCAAGCTCTGCCATGTGCCAAGTCTAAAATTTGGAGCTGTACTCGCAGTTCAGCTCAGCCAGCGGTCGCGCGAACCAGCGAGCGAGCGAGCACGTATTCGACTCTTAGCATCGTCTCGATTATTATACAGGCTGCGAGCGCGCGATAGAAATCGATTTCTCGAAACTCGAGCCCCCCGAGAGCCCATCGAATAAGCGCGTTCAGCAGTAGTCGGAGTCTTGAGTCGCGTCGACTGCTGCGCGTGTGCATGATTAATTTCGCGCACGGCGTGAGCGCACAGTGCCGAACTGCAGAGTTTTACAGCAGTTCAGTTACTGCTGCTGCGCGAATTACTGTACGTCGCATGCCGACGATGACGAGAAACGATGCGCTGCTAATATAGGAGCTCGCTGTCGTTGACAAAATCTCGCGAACGCGGAAAAAAATCATCATCGTAACGCAAAAGCGACGTTTTGGCTCTGTGTGCGTGCGTGTGTGTGCGCGCGTGCCGTTTCGTCATATCGTAAACATTCATAGTGGGCCCGAGCGCGCCGCACACGTCTTTCTCATTATATACTGCTGCAGTTATGCTGAGTACAAAGGAAGATGTTCTGATCGGCGCTCCGGGGATTCGGTTTATTAGTCTCGAGTCGTGCATGCGTCTGGAGTTAATCGGCTCGTGCTCTCCGCGCGTGCAGCAACAACAGCAGCAGTGGCAGTACCGCGTTTAATTTTTTTTTTTTATTTATTTTTTGTTTGGCGCAGTTTTGGATTGTTGTTTGTCGTCATATATCATGGCCACTTCACGCTTTAGGTATGTGTTCTGCTGCAGAGTCGCTTTTACTCGACACTCACATTCTGCATCGCGGTGATTTTTTTTGTTCACAAAATTTTGCTCGACTCCTATTTTCGCATAATTCGTAAACCCAATTGATATTATGGGCAAGGTTATTAAAAAGGAGAAACAGTGCAGTGTTTATTTTTCAGTTGCGAGTTGCACTTGTGGTGTTTTTTTTTTGTGACTTCGAGATTGTTGCAATAATGCGTTTTTTCTTCGCTGTCTTTTTTTTGTTTACTGTAGTAAAGTCGACGAGTATGGATTCGAAAGACCGGATAATTTCAATTACGAGACCTACGAGGAATTCATGTCCGAGTACTTGAAGGTACTGGCGAAGAGGGCGAAAAAATGGTCCGACATAATCGGAGAGGGAAGATCCGTCAGGAGGAATCTCACTGTCAAACGATACGTGCGCAAGGGTATACCCGGAGTCCACAGGTGCTCGGTAAGTCGTCATCCATCCTGTTATTAAATGACCACGTGTGCGACCTATTAATCATCGTGTTTGACACATTTTTCCGTTCTGCTTTGGTTGACTCAGGTGTGGCTGTCCGTCAGCGGAGCGGAGGAATTGAAAAACAAATCGCCGAATTTGTATCAACAATTGTTGAACGACCAACACGATCCTCAAGTGGCGGAAAATATCAGAATTGATCTTCCAAGAACATTTCCGGATAATATATTTTTTAACAACACAGACCTTCATCAACGTCAATTATACAATATTCTATTAGCATTTGCGCATCAAAATCAAGAAGTTGGATACTGCCAGGTAAATTTTTATTATTTTGATTCATTATTGTTATTGATTTTAAATTATTTAATAACGTTCATCTCATGTTTAGGGATTAAATTATATAGCTGGTTTACTTTTGTTGGTTACCAAGAATGAAGAAAATGCTTTCTGGTTACTAAAAGTATTGATAGAAAATATTTTACCAGAGTATTATACACCAACAATGAAAGGATTACTAATAGATATAGATGTTCTAGTTGAACTTGTCAAGTAAATTTCAATAGGACAACTGATTTTTGTTTATGAAGTTTAACTAATCATCCTTTGATACATATTTTAATTATATTTTTTAGATTAAAAATGCCAGATGTATTCCAACATGTTGAAAATTTAGGATTGCCATGGCCTGTTATAACTACCAAGTGGTTTATATGTTTATTTGCAGAAGTGTTGCCTACAGAAGTATGGATCATTTAGTCTGTATATTTTTGAAACATTATTTTATCCTAAATTCATTTTCATCTTGAAATTCTAGACTACATTAAGAATATGGGACTGTCTGTTTTATGAGGGCAGCAAAATTGTGTTCAGAGTAGCATTAACTTTGATAAAAAGAAATAAGCAAAATCTGTTGGCTTGTCAAGATTTTACAGATTTAGCTGAATGCTTTAAGGAAATAACAAAAGATAGTATTGTTGTCAAATGCCATGAATTTATGGAAGTATGTAAAAAGTTCATTGATCAATATAATACAAATTTAATTGAAAATTATTTTATTTTCAGAGCATATTCAAAGTTCCTGGATCATTGTCCAATAGTACAATATTGAAGCTTAGACAGAAAGTAGAACAAACTCATAAAGAACAAAAACTTGCCAAAACGTCACGGTAATAAAATGTCAATAAATCTCCTGAATCCACAGACTCTAGTCAATATGCTGACAAAATCGTCGTTTTTATTCAATGTTTATTGAAAATATGTAGTTTTTTACAATTTTTCTGCATGTCCTGTTTTATGTGATACATAATGCATATATTACTGTGAAAAATATTGAAAAATTTCACAATACAATGATGTATAAAACTTTGTTTTTAATTGTTAAAATACTATTGTTATTGTATATATGTTAAATGTTTTGCAACTCAATGTTTGTAAGAAGTATGAACCTGCGGTTCATTTAATTTAGGTATTGTGTCATTTTAACTTGTTTACGATATATAAAATTTATATGGAATTTTAACTGCATTATATGCATCTTAAAAGTTAGGATTTGGAAGTACATTTGAAAAAAATTTTAAACAACACTCAACTATTTAAAATTTAATCATTGTATATTTACAGTTTACTATTTACACTTTATATTTTACACCCATTTTGTGTTAATAATATATAACAAAGATCTGATTAACAACGATAATAAACATTGTTTTCAATTGAAATAAAATTTTTGCTTTATTATAAATTATTTTTCAAGCATATCTTTTGCTTCGTTTATTTTGGCTGCCAGATATGGTGAACCACCTCTATCAGGATGATTAGCTGTGATAAGTTTTTTAAAATGTTCTTTAACTTTAGCCTTAGGAGCAGATGGTGAAACTCCAAGAATTAAAGATGCTTCTCTTCTGGTCATTTTCTGTTCAAAACCTCCTTTGTAATATTTACTGGCAGCCAAAGACTAAAATGAAACAAATTCTAAATGAAACATTTTTCACTCTAAAAAGACTTAACAACAGTTATTAATTACCTGTGGATCTAGCGATGGCATTTTTTTGACAGCTTCCGCCATTTTGCTAGTTATATTAGGCAGTTGTTTGACAACATATCTACCAGCAAATCCCACTGCAGCTAGGCCTAAGCCAGCAATAATCGCTGTTGTCTAAAATTGAATAATTAACCGTTAATAATGCAAATAATACCAAAATATTCTTGACTTAAAAATCTCGAAAAAATAATTGTGGAAAGCAAAAACATAAACAGATATTAAGTGAACTAGCTTGGTTAATTTTTAAGGTAAATTGTAAATTTATTCTCTGAAAAATTTACAATCTGAAACATTGAGTCAAGTACACAACATTGCATCACAAGCAGGTTATATTTCAGAAGATGATGCGATAAGGCGAGCACGATAAAATATATTCGCTGCTGCGAAGGTGCAAAAAGAGTTGATGGATTCAATGAGAAACTCGAGAGATATTTGTAACGTTCATTAGAGAATATTAATTACCATGTTGTTGCTTATTAAGTCGAATAGAAAAATAACTAGACAATGCGATTTGTATGCGATGCAGACGATATACGCACACCACTGGACACTAATACGCGAATCTATTTGAAAAACTGTCGTCGGCTGCCAAAGTTGGTTTGTTCGTGTACCGTCTAATTGACGATTTATATGACGTCAGAAAAAGTAAGCGAGAAACGACCTTGTTAAATTTACTTGGCGGTACAAATCAAAGTCGTCGTCGAAGTAGTTCATTAAAATAATCAAATAAATGATGTATTTTTTATAATAAATGTTATTCAATATCATAATGTTTGCGACGTGATCACGTGGCATGCTTGAATGTCATACGCTTAGTTATGTTAGAACAAATAACGCATTTTATTGAGGGTAACAAACCGCGTTAAACATTGTATAATTTTGTCAACTATACAATATTTAACAATATTTAACCCCATAGACAGATGAACCGAATAAGGGCAAAGATTGGTACATGTACAAACCTCGTGTCTAATCAAAAGTTGATACTATAACTATAATAAATGAAACATCACTCAATGATAGCAATAAAAAGTAAAAGAATTGTTTTAAACTTATTTATTCACATTTTATTCACATGGGTACACCATATGTACTTGGGTTATATAGATAAAATGCTTTGACCAGCTACGACCAGTAAATCATTATATTTTACAAATAAAAAAGTTTTAATTTAATTTCAATTAATTTTTTCAATTTTCATTTAGGGATCGAACAAGGTGCAGATGCAAATAGTTTCGTCCTCATGATTATTTACAATATATTTATTCACCATTACTTTGGTATTTATATAAGACAGGAAGTCAAGGATTTCTTACGCCAACAACGCATACAATGCGAACAAATCCCGACATACAAGATTAACTGGCATGAGATTCATCGTAGTTTTAAAGTGTTTAAACGTGATATTGCGAGAATAAAAGAGATTAAACTAACTGAAAGTGTCTGGCTCTATCAAATTTGTCAAATGAGTTATAAAAAGGGTTGCTCGATTTTGAAAGGCGTATATTACATACCTCAGATGGATAATTTACTTCATAATGCCTTCAATATGATTGTCAAAAGACACATAGGAAACGTTTTCATGAGGCGGGAGTTGGAAGTGTTTGTAGCCGATCTTTTTATGACTGATTATTACAAATTAAACTTGCCTGATGTTGTGTGCCGTAATGTTACCGAACATATGGATGACGAGGACCTACTCCGTTTGTGCGAACAAACAATCGAAGATTATCTACTGCCACCGTTTCCAATACGACGAAGTGAACGCCTGCGAGCCCGCAACGCCTAATTAATTAGACGTTAATTGTATAATATACGAATGGGAGGAGATTAATTGTAATGCAACAAACATAAATTCAATATGTTTATATGTACCTGTAAATTATTTATAAATGATATGCATGATGATGCATAATTTATCGTAATATTGTAATCAATGATACCGAGCATCAACTTTTGGTGAATTTTTTAAAATAAAATGAACAAATGAAAATTTCAAAGAACTTCTCGCAAAAATAACTCTTATCATGTGACCTCATGTTATATAAAGAAATATGAAAGTTGAAAATTTGAATCATATAAACTTAAACTATAGAGTTTTCATAATTCGTAATGATTTATTCATTAAAATCTTGTATACAATTGAACACTCAGAAAAAAATCGGTTTTAGCGACTCAAAATACATTAGAAAAACTTTGGTCGATCCCTTAAACAAAAAAAAAAAAAAAAGAATTCAACCTTGAACTCACTGGACTCAAGTGCAAACTTCTACACCTGCTGAGTAAACGAGTAATTACTTCGTTACACTAATCATGTTTATGGTAAAAACAAATTAATTTGAATGTTGTCTTTCTCGACGAAAAAAACCATAATACTAGAAAAGATAAACTTTATTTATTTAAATTTCCGTGGTACCAAATAAAAAAATCCATCGTTTAATTTAGGCACCAGAAATTCGAGAAAATCGTTTCAAATGAAAGTTTGCGTGGGAGTGGAATTTTTTAAATTTACCACTGTGCTCCATAGCTACGCATTAAATAATTAAAAATTATAAAACTTATCCACTCGCTCTATCCATCGGCCTCTGTCAATTAAAGTCGTGTTATTCCATGGGATTGATGTAAGTCAGTGCGCGACACGCGAATCGTTGCAGTAAGCAAGAAACTAAACCGCCCCGACGGCGGCACTCGTGCGAGTGCGTACGTGCGTGATGGAGTCGCGGGAGAGCTGCACGCGCGCGTCTGGATAAGCTCATATTAAATATTCGTCCATTCATGCACTCGCACATTCACACAGCCCATACGATTTTTCGCCTGGTGCTTGTAGTGAAATTTCGACGTAGAAAACACGCCAAGAAGAATGAGTTGCCTCGGTGGCGCGTGCCCAAGTGCGAAACATTCCAAGTGTGTGCAAACAACAGAGACAGAGTCTGTACGGGCGTGTGTAGCACAGATTTTGCATATTCCCCTTTTCTTCGTCGACTCTGTATCATATACTCACGTCCTGCTGCGGTATGCACGTGTACGAGCGTAGATCATAGACCGCGTTCGAACCTCCTATTTTTTTCTTTAGACTAAAAATTGGTGCGTGATTTCAGGGCTACAATATACGAGATTATTATGTTATTAGAGTCAAAATATCCTCTGCATCCTCGATGATAAGAGCGAGCCGAAACAATGGCTTTTTAAGTGTACGCGTGGAGTACGGACAGCCCATCGATACTCAATTATCAAAAACTCAAAGAATCAATTCACGAGCTTGCAACGCTTTCGTACAATACGCGGACAATCGTATAGAGCATGGAATATATATCGACGCGCACGTGTCTATTGCGTTCGCACGCGTATCCGCACGCTGCAATACATATATAAGGCACGCCGCGCTTTGTGCGTGCCGCGTGTGCACACCGCATCACGATTCACCGTTCGACGATTCGACATCGGAGTCGAGTACGACTAGTTATGTGTATTATATATAGGCACCGCGTGAATCATGTGTGTCGATTGCTGCTGGGGGTCGCTCGCGCGCACAATAGTAACAAGTATATAGGTGTATTACGCATTGTTATTTTGGTTGATCGACAACAAGCCCACGGACCATTTGATTTTTATAGAAAGAAACGCGTGTATTTGGCAAAACTTCTACTGTTTCATTCCTGTGTACCTTTTTACTTACGCAGCTTCGTTCTATAAAAAATTGATATTGTAGACACGAAGCGTTTCAATTGCTTGATCGTATTTTATCGGTGTGATACGGATGATAGTTTCAATTATCGTTTTACTCCGAGCTTTATTGGACTTTTATATTATTATCTGTGATACAATTATTGCGAAATTGTATCTTTGTTTGAGACGTTGAAAAATAGCAAATTAACTTGACTCCTTCACTCGCGTAAACTTTTTTTCCAATCAATCAATTATTTAGCCAAATGAAAATTAAGCCTTCAACTGTTTGAATTCAACAAAATATTTATTTGGCTCGAACGAACCTTTTATTGATATCTACTAAATTAATATATCTGCAAAATCAATCAATGCTTATTACTATACTTGGCCTATTGCACTCGGTTGCAGCCCATATAGTCCGCAGGATAAATGTTTTTTTTTTTTTTTTCATATTTGTATATGGACGATCAATTAATTCATCAATCGTGATGGTACAATGATTAATTTTAATACTGTATGCATAATATATAACAATGATTTTTGGTTGCAATAATTACATATGTACAGAGGTGTCAATTATTATCTCTTTGGTTTTGTCCTCGTTATTGTGCGCTACAATTATATCAGTAATTGGTAAAGTGTCACGGCTGCATGACGATCGGCTCCGCGCCCGGGCCGTCCGTGGCGAAGGGTTAGAGCGGGCAGCCATGCACGTAAGTGACGTTGCGAAAGAGAGCCGCAGCCGTCGAGAGGAAGGCGGCCGTCGAGGCGCTTGTCGGCGCCGGCACCTGGACACCGCCGGAGGTCACCGTGGCGACGCTCGACGAGGCAGCCGACGACGCCGACGACGAGCCCGCGACCGACGTGACGGACTGCTGCTGTCCGGCAGCCGCCGCGGCCGCCACCGCCGCCTGACTCGCCGCCGAGTAGGGATTGTTGCCGGCGGCGCAGTAGGCCTCGATGCTCGCCGGATGCGGATGCGGATGCAGCTGATGCGGATGATGATGCAGGCCCACGCCCCGCACCAACAGCTCCTTCTCGACGCTCGCCTGGTGTCGCAGTTGCTCCAGTCGCAGTTGATTCTGACGCTTCCACTTGGTTCTATGATTTTACGACGGAAATTACACTCCCGGCTCGAGTATATATGGAATTAAAAAGTGCGCCTTCGATCGTGCATACCTTCGATTCTGATACCAGGTCTTCACTTGGGTCTCGGAGAGCGACAGGGCGTCGGCGACGTCGCTGCGATCGGCCACGCTCAGGTACTTCTGGCATCGGAACTTGCGCTCGAGGTAGGCCAGCTGCGCGTGGGTGAAGGCCGTGCGACGTCTGCGGGGCTTGCGACCGGCCCCGCCGTTGTTGCTGCTGCCGCCCCCGCTGCTGCCCGCCAAGCCGAGGGAGGACGAGTTGCAGCTGCCGCCGCCGGCCTTGGCGTTGTTGTCGGGTGTGGCGGCCGACGAGCCCGGCGACGGACTGCTGCCCGGGTCTATCGTGTCCTCCGAGTCGGAGTGCATCGCCGAGTCCTCCTCGGAGTCGTCCGTCGGCCCTGTCGATCGTAACGCGTTTTACACATTTACATTACCAATTGGCTTTATATACATATAAATCTTTTGTCATGTTGATGCGAAAATCGATCGAGCTCGAGGGTCTGTCAATTTCTCTCTGAGTAAATGAGCTTATATGCCTGCGTAATATAGAGTGCGATTTATATGAAGCAAAGGATATACGGGGGAAAAAGACTGGCAGTGCAGTGACTCTTTGGGCCGCGCGCCCAGTAGGAGGTCGAATTCGCATCACGCCGTGCGCCATCGTCGATCGAGCATTTAACGAGCTGCACACTAATACGTCTACGAGCTCAGACACGGAACAAAATTCAAGCGATACATACCATCTGCGGTCTCGTTACAACAACTTGTGCAGTGCGCGCGTACGTACGTAAAGTAACAGAAAGAGAAAAATCACGCGTGGCTTTGTTGGGCGTCGAGTCTCGCCTCGGGGGCTGTGCTGCTGCAGCATATCCGCACGCGTTCCCGCGCTAACGAACGTATTAACAGATCGACGGAACCGAGGCACGTATATATATATGAGTAACTGCCACTGCGACGATCGCCAGCAGCAGGACGAATCAATTCTCCTGTATAAATTTGTGTGTGCAGCGACTAAGACTTGTGGGAGCGCATTAGTACTGATTGGGCGAACTACATGAAATAACAGGTGTATATTGTGCCATGCCGTTCGCAATTCATAGGAGGGTGACGTCTAGAGCAGCAAAGAAAAGCACGTTTAGCGACAAGCGGATTAGCTTTGGTGTTGCTAACCCGTAGATACTGTACAACGTAGTGATCGTGATTTGCGACTAAAACTACCCACATGTACACGCACGCGAGCACGTGACCGTTTGGGCTTTTTAATTTGATTTTATCGGGCGCGTCGATCGTGGTGCCGTCTGTACATATCTACCTCGAAAAAAGGGGGATGGCAAGTGCGCGCGATAAGCTTTGATTGCGTAACGAAAATATTATACATAATACGTCACTCGAGTTTTTGATTCTTGGTTCTTTGAGCGTAAAAAAATGTCGATGATTGTTGATGCTTTTTTTATATCGGTATTATCGGTATTATATAACGAAGAAAATATGAAATATTGATATGAATCGTGAGCATTAGTACCATCAAACTTAATTGGAACTAATGGCCTGACGAGAACGTTGAAAATATAACATTAACAGAAAAAATCGATTTCGATCAACCCTTTTTTTTGTACAGAAAAATAAATTGAATTATATTCGATCCGATTTAAAGGGAAATAATATTCAAGAATAAGCCATCGAAATGAGATTACCTTGAAGCGGCCGATGATCGAGCACATCGCCGAGCAGGTCACGAATGAGAAAGGACTTGTGCTCCTGCATCATCGCGACCTGTCCCAGCAGCCGAGCCCAGATATTGATACTCCAGAGATCCAGTTTTTCTCGCTTTTCTAATTCGCTCGATTTGGTCCTCTCGAATTGTGATTGCTCAAAGACAGTATTTTACGACGATCCGTGGCACACTGTTTTACTTCCGATTAAATGTACAACTCGTATTGTCCAAGAGGGCACTCGATAAACGCGCGACGATATCACACTGCTCCTCGATCGACCGCGAGGACACTCGACGTCCTTGACGTAAACATGTCTCTATTTCGATTATCTCCTATAACTGTCTTCAAAAGTAAGCGCGAGTATTTTTAGTTTATTCTTTTTATTCTAACATATAGGCCCCGTTGAGCCCGCGCGAAGGATCGAGACGTTCTGACGCGCAGCGGTAAATTAAATTCGCCAGTTTACGCGTGTAAAAGCTGCATATTACTGAGCTGTCGACGATCACGAGAGCGACTGCTGCTGCTGCTTTCGTCGTGAGATGTGCGCGTATAATACAGCAAGTCGCGATTGCACATATACACGACGACTCAGCCATTTTGGGGCCGAGCCGAGCCGCGCGACCATTGGCGCACCATCTACCCGCAAAACTCCGCCCTCCGTTCGCGTCGGCTGCTTCGTGCCTGTACTCGGTAGCGGCAAGGCGCGCACTTATATACGTATTTATTCGATATGTACCTACACAGCCGAGCTTTAAAGCCGTAATCGCGTGCACTTTTCTCTCTCTCTCTCTCTCTCTACCTCTGCTTGCCTCACGACCCTTAGCTTACGCTCGAGCCGTGTGCAATTCCTGCGCTGGATTTATACACATATAATGCTGCACTCACACCAATAGAGCTCCATTATAAACGTGTGTGTGTAATACCGCAGCAGAGCTCCGCAGCCAGCGCTCCCGCGAGTTGCGAACAAATTGAATGTGTAATGATCGAAACTTGAAGAGTTTACCTCGCAAATTTTTTTCCCTTTTTTTCCTTTTTTTCTTCATCTCCTTCTTCTTCGTCGTTTTCTCTTTTTCCTCGCCTGCGAGAGCCGTGCGTCTTCTCTTTCTCTCGGCTGCCCGCATGGACGTGGCCCACGTTGTTGCAGCTTACGGGATGTATATTCGTTATTTAGTAATTTAGTCAATGAGAAATAATTTATTTACAAAATTTGATTTATCATAATTTTGTAAGAATAAAAGTATTTTAAACGAACTAGAAAAAATTAATTAGGAGAGACCGGTGTATTGGCACATTTTTTTTAAAAACTGTTATTTTTTATTCGATATTAAGATTTTATCGATGAATTTTTTTCACAGATAAATAAAACTATATAGAGCAAACTGTACGTATATGCTTTTATCCCAATCAAAAAATATTTTTTCACTGTTTAGGCATTTTTATGTATGCATAAGTTAGCACAATAAAAATAGAGTTTTATTAGAAGTCCATCTTACTCAGGTTTATAGTTTTTATGTAACATTTAATGTATTTTAACGTCATGACCAATAAATTCAAACAATTTTACGGTAACGAAATGAAAGTTTGATGAAATTAACCCACTGAAAAAAATGGAAATTTATATACTGTTTTGTGATTCATATTCCGAGTTGGATAAAAAATTTCCTGAAATTTCAAGTTCGATCAAACAATCAACATGGAATATTTATTTATTTATTTACCTTCCTTTTTTTTACAAAGGCCTGCAGGGGGCAAACGCCCGTGCGCAGGACGGCACTTACAACTAATAATCAATCAATATAAGAAAATCTACAAAAAATACTGATAACTTAAGTGAATCACAATTTTTACCAACCCAGCACAGAAAATGTATATTTTCGTAACTTTTTTTCCAGGCTGATTTTCGAAAAACGGCTCTGTGGAGCCTTGCGTATTGATGCTGCTAACAACTGTACCAAATTTCAGCCAATTTCATGGGGTAGTTTTCCCGGAAAACAGGATCAAAATCTTTTATCCTGCAAACAGTAGTCAAAAATTTCGAGCCTGTTTTCTGGGAAAACTATCCGATGAAATTGGCTGAAATTTGGTGCAGTTGTTGACAGCAACAATACGGAGGGCTCTACAGAGCCGTTTTTCGAAAATCAGCCTAGAAAACAAGTTACGAAAATATACAATTTCTGTGCTCAGTCGGTAAAAATTGTGGCCAAGGCATCACCTTAAAGCGATTCAGTATTGATGTTCTTCCAAAAATTTATTCAGTTTTACAAAAATTGAAATTATTTTTACATAATGAGATAACATTGAAGAAATTTATGATATTATTGATGTGTTATGAATAGAAATGTTTAAATTAGATATTCGAATGTGTATTTTGAATTTTATATATTCATAAAGTTATAATGTGTGAATGCTGTGGAAAATCAATGTGGGCTTTAAGATTACTTTTCGTCGTGAATTTTTTTCCGCAAACATCACATGCATGCGTAATACCGATATGTGCAGAATCAATGTGATTTTTGAGACTTACCTTGTGTTGAAACGTCTTTTCACATATATTACATGAGTAAGTTATACCATTGTGCATCGAATCGGTGTGATTTTGAGATTACGATTAATCAAGTATTTTTTCCAGCATATATTACACGTATGTATGATATCATTGTGCACTGTATCGATATGGACTTTGAGTTCGTTCTTTCTTGTGAATGTTTTCCCGCAAATGTCACATGCATGCTTGACACCATTGTGCATTGTTTCAATCTGAACTTGGAGACAATTTTTGTGAGCGAATGTCTTCGCACATATGACACCTTTGTGCACTGAATCGGTGTGGGTTTTGAGACAACATTTTTGAGTAAAAGACTTTTCACAAATATTACATATATTTTTTTTACCATTGTGGATTGTATCTATATGGATGTGAAGACTGCTCCTGTATGAAAATGTTTTTAAAAATATGTTTTAAATTTTTTTCGTTGAACGCGCTTATAGTGAAGGTTGATAATTGTTCATCGAGGTCCCACAATCATTGGTACTTCGCTTATCGCTACTTTTGTGTTCCAGAGGATGA